>NW_015161989.1:188202-247312 GCF_001447785.1 Gekko japonicus | reverse complement strand
CTTTCCTCAAGGTTCTTTGCTCCAACCAACATGACAGTCGCACTGAAAAATTTAAAAGCCTGCTCTTCTCTAGTTCTTTGCAAGGGCAGCAAGAATCCGCCGCTTTCTTCTCTCCCCCCCCCCAACTCTTCCTCCCCCCCCAGAGTTCTCCAACCAGCAGCTCTTTAACAGGAGAAGCTTTTGACAGCTGTTTGTGTTTAATGGAATGTGCACATCCTCCCTCGTTCATTATTGCCCTTTAAAAATATATATCATTTGCAGCCCTCGAGGGTGTGCGGGTCGCAGTCCGGGAAAGGAGTGGCATTTCGAAAGACAGAGGGCTCCTTTCTTTGTATCTGCTTCCAAGCGTGTGGGGGGGGGATGCCCCAAGCTTACCTGGCGGCCGGGAGGTTTTCCTCTGCTTCCCCCTCCTGCTTTGATGCAGTCCCTTGACGGCCTCCCACCCGCCTCCGTCCTTTCTGCTGCTTGCTAGCAGCCGGCTGGGGAAGGGAGGGAGGGAGAGAGAGAGAGCACAGAAGTGCAGGGAATGGAGCAGAATCTAGGCCTTTGAACTCTAGCGTTTTATTTCCACTCCTCGAGCAGGTCTTAAGTGCGCGACTGAAAACACTGCAGCCGGGGCTCCATTAATTAGAGAGTCTCTTTCACTGACTCCTGGAAAATATTTGGCCGGCGTTTACAGTTCTGTGGTCCTTCGGCCCAGTAAATATTGATTCAATTCCTCTGTGATTTCCCCCGGAATGAATAGCCCTCGTTCTCAATACCTCGCAAAGCCGGCCGCCTTTTCCGGTGTGTTAACAAGTTCGTTCTGTCCCTCTTGCTTTCTCCGCTGGCCCCGCCAAACGCTGGAAATGTAGGTTAAGGAGAGATTGGTGGACAAAGGTTTTGTTGCAGACCCAAAGGCTTAAGCTGGCACAACTGCGGGGAAACTTGGAGGAGTTCCCTGCACACGTTTCAGGAGGGGTGGGGGGTGGAAGAGGCCCTCAAGTCACAGCCGACTGGTGGTAACCCTGTAGGGTCTCCAAGGCAAGCAGTGTTTGCCATCGCCTGCCTCTGTTTAGCGATCCTGGGCTTCCAGGACGGTCCGCCCATTGTTGGGCCTGACCTGGGTTCATTCCCAATCTGCCATGGTTTCGAACCAGTTTATTTATTTATGACATTTTAAATTCTCCTGTCTCCAGTCCGGGAGTCATGAATCATTTGGTGGCCAGGTGAGGAGCATTCTCAGTATACCTCTCCGTTAATTCCTCTTCTCAATTCCTTTATTTAAAAATTGCATTTAAGCCCATTTCATAACTTCGATGTACTATATGCATGCATCGTGTATCCCTATCGTATGAGACAATACACTGGCACACTAGAATAGGCTCATAGTTTCAGAGGGTAGCTGTGCTGGTCAGTTTGATGTCGTGGAGAAGTGCACAGACTCTAATCTGGGAGAACCGGGTTTGATTCCCCACTCCTCCACTTGCACCTGGCTGGATGACCTTGGGCAAGCTGTAGTTCTGATAAGAGCTGTCCTTGAAAAAAGAGCAGTTTCTGTCAGAGCTCTCTCAGCCCCACCTACCTCACAGGGTGTCTGCTGTGGGGAGGGGAAGGGAGAGGAGTTTGTGAGCCGCTCTGAGACACCTTCGGGTAGTGAAGGGCAGGGTATAAATCCAGTCTCCTCCTCCTCAGAGCTCTCTCAGCCCCATCTACCACGTAGGGTGTCTGTTGTGGGGAGGGGAAGGGAGAGGAGTTTGTAAGCCGCTCTGAGACACCTTTGGGTAGTGAAGGGCGGGTATAAATCCAATCTCTTCTTCTTCTGGTCAGCAGTAAGATAGCTAGATGTACTGGTGCAGCCCTCCCAGGAGGCAGGAGTTGGGGTTCAGCACGGCAGGTCACGGGCCAGGAGGCAGGGAGGACCCATGGTCCAGTCCAAAAGTCAGGGGTTCCAGAGAGTAGGTATGCCAAGCCCAGTCTATGGTCAAGGGATTCAGGCAGCAAGTCCAAGTCCAATCCAGGGTCAGGGGTTCCAGAAAAGCCAATAGTCGTGTCCAGTCCAAGGTTCAAGGTTCCAGTGGTCTGGTAACAGCAAGGGTTGAGTAGCAATGTGTACTTGTTGCGTCCACAAAACTGCTGTTTCTCTTGGCTGATTTTGTAGCCATGTTTTAACAAACTAAACTCCCAGCCAGTTCCTTGGCAGTCATCCTGAAACTACTCATTCATCTCGTCAGAGTCTTACACTCCTTTTCCTTTCCTGCAACCCTCTGTGCCTCTGACAGTGTCGGCACTGCATGGGTGTGGGTGAACTAGGTGGGCTGGGAGTGGCTGCTGAAGACTTGTTTACTGCTTCAGAGCTACAAGGCCTTGGCTCGGTTTCAGCTGTAGGCTGTAACTTCTGATGAGCCTGTAGCCTGATCTCTTGTTGCTCTCCTTCTGGCTCAGAGCCAGTTGCTCAATTACTGGCTGAGGGCCAGCTGCAGGTAGCTCTTCATCTGTGGAGTCTGTGCTGTCACTCCCTTTGTCAGATACAAGCATCTCCACTCCTACCTGTTTCTGATGAAGGGAGGTTTGACTCTCGGAAGCTTATATCCTGAAAATTTTGTTGGTCTCCAAAGTGTTACTGGAGTCAAACCTAGCTCTAAAATAGCCTCTGTTTGTTCCTCTAAGTGTATGGGACAGAATTCGGCTCCTTATGACTTACATCTGTCCTTCAGGAGTTACGAGTTCAGCCTTTGAACTGCCCAACAATTTGTCAGGAGCATCAACCCCATTCAACAGTCACTAACTGGTGCTCCCTTCAAATTGTTCAACAGCTTGAGAGCCCAGTGCTGTTAAGACCAGCAGAGTAGGGAGTGGGCCACAGCTTGTCCTCTGCACAATTTGAGAGTATAACGGCCAATATTTTAATGCCCCTGTATAGAAGAGAAGAGATTGGATTTATACCCCGCCCTTCACTACCCAAAGGAATCTCAGAGGGGCTTACAAACTCCTTCCCCTTCTCCTCCCCTCAACAGACACCCTGTGAGGTAGGCAGGGCTGAGAGAACTCTGACAGAAACCGCTCATTTTCAAGAACAGCTGTGCCAGAACTATGGCTTGCCCAAGGTCATCCAGCAGCTGCAAGTGGAGAACTGGGAACTCAAACCCGGTTCTCCCAGATTAGAATCTGCGCACTTAACCACTACACCAAACTGGCTCTCTATGGTGTAGTGGTTAATTGCGCTTAATTTTATAGATCTATGGTGCAGCCTCATTTGGAACACCATGAACAGCTCTGGTCACCGTATCTCAAAAAGGACATTGCAGACCTGGGGAAAATACAGAGGAAGGCATCCAAGATGATTTCAGGGTTGGAGCCCCTTCCCTAGGAGGAAAGGCTGAAGAGTCTCTGGGACTTTTCAGTTTAGAAAAGAGACAACTGAGAGGGGGACATGATAGAGGTTTATAAAATTATGAACTGGGTGGAGAGAGTTGACAAAAATAATTTTTTCTCCCTCTCCCAAAATACTAAAACTCGAGTGCATCCAGTGAAGCTGACGGGCAGTAGGTTCAGGAAGGACAAAAGGAAATACTGCTTTACACAGAGAGTGATTAAAATGTGGCTTTCGCAGCCAAAGGAGGTTGTGATGGCCACAGAAACAAACAGCTTTAAAAGGGGCTTAGATAGATTCATGGAGGATAAGTCTGTCAGTGGCTCCTATCCATGGTGACTAAGGGGAACCTCCACCTTCAGAGTCACTAATCCTCTGAATCCCAGAACCAGGAGGCCACATCAGGGTAAGGCCTCAGCCTCTATGCCCTGTTGCTGGCCCTCCAGAGGAACTGGTTGGCCACTGTGTGAGACAGGATGCTGGACTAGATGGATCACTGGTCTGATCAAGCAGGGCTCTTCTGATCATGGGTCATTTCCTGCGGGAGTGCACAGGAGCGGAGCTCCGGCAGTAAGGAGCCCAGGGAGCGGGCACATGCAACGAGCCCTGCCCCCTTCTCCCAGCAGCCCTCAGTTGGGCCACGAGGAACAAGAAGCAGTCAGGTAAGTTGCAGAGTCCCCCGGCCCACCTTCAGGTACAAGCTCTCCCTCCTCTGTGAGGGCAGATCTGCGTGTTCCCCCCCCCCATAGCTAGCAATCCAAAACAGTCCAGTGGCACCTTTAAGACCAAGTTTTATTCAGGTACAAGCTCTCCCTCCTCTGTGAGGGCAGATCTGCACGTTCCCCCCCCCCCAATAGCTAGCAATCCAAAACAGTCCAGTGGAGCCTGAGTGGTGGGTGTTGCCTTTTGACACACTTCCGGTGATCTCAGGGGGTGTGGCATATGCAAATAAGTTATGCTAATGAGCTCCTGCACCTCTTTTTCTACGAAATGACCCCTGCTTCTGATGTTCTTATGTTCTTACGCTAAATTAGCTCGCCTGACCTCATCGGATCTCGGAAGCTAAGCAGGGTTGGGCTTGGTTAGTACTGGGATGGGAAACCACCAAGGAAGTCCAAGGTCTCTACTCAGAGGGAGGCAACAGCAAGTCACCTCTGACTGTCTCTTGCCTTGCTGCCAGCACTCCTCGTTGCCGGCACTGACAGGCACAAGTGCTGGAGACAGACAGAGTCAGCATCTAGCACTAACCACTGGGCCACACAGCAGAGGTGATATTGTCATGCATTTTGCCTCTGAGAGAAGTTGATCTGCATCTCTTCTAACCCCCCCCCCCCACCTGCTCTGGGCACTGACATCTCAATAAAAGTGAGGGAATTAAAATCTGATCGAAACTTTCCTAGTGTTTATGGTCGCAATGCCCTTCTCTGCATTAAAACCCATCCTTGAATTTCCTAATTTTTGACAATCCTATATATAGAAAGTGAACAACACAACACAACCCCGGTTTTAAAAAGCGATGCACAAACTCAGCCTCCGTACACAAACAGTGTCAAACTCTTGTCAATTAAATGCAGCGAAAACTTCAGTAGCGAGTGATTTCTTTTCAGTTGGCTGGGGTTTGAGATTCCTCAAGGGCCCTGTTCTCTCCCCCCCCCCCCCCCCTTTTCCCTCAAATAAATTCAGTGGTTTCTAAATGGAGCTGCCCAGGGAATTGTGCTCTGCAGGATTCTGAGCAGAAGAATTGCTGTTTGTGCAGAACACAAAATCTATTTTTGCATACCTCCTCATATAAATCCCTTCTTTCTCCCTTCCTTCCCCGTCCCCGCAATCCATTCACAGATGACCAAGACAATAAAGCTGTCCTTCCCTTCCCTTCCCTTAGAAAAGCAAAGAAGGGGGAAGCTAAAGCTTTATTGCTCTCTGCCATTTTTAAAGAGGAAGACAATCTGTAAAGTCAGGAAGTTGTCAGGTGAAAGGCTTAGAGGAAGGAGCTGTATTGAAGCACCCCTGCTCGGCAGAACAAGGGGAAAAAAGGGCTTCTAAGCACACAGCAGACAAAGTGTTTGGAGTATCCACTGGAGCTTAAGAATTATCAGTAGGAATGAAAGATTGCCGATTGGGCAGTGGAGGTTAGGGATACAGTTTCAATGCTGGCGGAAAGTGCTGTTGAGTCACGGCTGATTTCTGGCAACCCCTCGTGGAGTTTTCCAGGCAAGAGACGCTTCAGAGGTGGGTTTGCCATTGCCTGCCACTGCGTTACCACCCCGAGGGTGGGAAATGGTCAGTAAAATCAGTAAAAGTCAGGTTTTTCATCTTGGTCAGTAATTTGTCAGTTTTTTTTTTTTTAAAAAGATCAGTAAAGTCAGTATTTCTTTGACCGATTTCACACAAGAGCTGGGGAAAATCGGGCGAAGCCGCGGGTCAAAACGCGGCTGCGCGGCTTCGATTTGGAAATTGACCGATAGAAGCGGGGCAAAGGGAGGCGGACCGTGGCGCGGGTCTTGCATGAAATTGGTCTTAGATTTTTGTGAATGCAGTTTGTGATTTTTTGTTTTCATTACCACATTCTGGGAGAAACATGATGGCTTCCTTGGGTCAGTCACAAGTTCTCTCAGAGCTGTTCTCTCAAGAGCAGTTCTTTCAGAGCTCTCTCAGCCCCACATACCTCACAGGGTGTCTGTTGTGGGGAGGGGAAGGGAAAGGAGATTGTAAGCCACTTTGAGACTCTGAGGGAAGGGCAGAGTATGAATCCAACTCTTCTTCTTCTTCCTCCTCCTCTTCCTCCTCCTCCTCTTCTTCTTGTCAAAGTTCCCTCCATCAGATACTCATGTAACACAGTTTCAGAATGAAGGGAGTTTCAGAGGGTAGCTGTATTGGTGTACAGTAGAAGAGCAAGACCTGAGTCCAGGAGCACCTTAAAGCAATGCTCCCGCTAAGCTGTGGAGTCTTGTGAGCAAAAATTCCACTTTGTGAGCCACTGGCATTAAAGTTGTGAGCAAGCGATTGGGCTGCTGCATAAATTAGTTCGCTCTGGAGCCATCCTTCTTGAGCTAAGACAAAAAAGTGTGAGCTGGAGGCTAAAAAAACTGTGAGCTAGCTCACACTAACTCGGCTTAGAGGGAACACTGCCTGAAAGACCGACAAGATTTCCGGGGTACTGCCCTGACCTGGGTAGCCCAGGCGAGCCCGATCTCGTCAGATCTCAGAAGCTAAGCAGGGCCGACCCTGGCAAGTATTTGGATGGGAGACCTCCACAGAATACCAGGGCTGGGAGGCCAGAGGCAGGGTATCGAACCAGTTCTCTGCATGTCTTCTGTGCTCCAGTAGGAGTTGCCAGAGGTCACCATGACTTCCCTGCATGGGCGGGCACACACACACAAGGAGAAAACCCCACCAAGATTTCCGGGATACGGAAGATGTATCTGACAAAGGGTGCTTTAATTCCTAAAAGCTTATGCCCTGGAAATCTTCTTAGTCTTTATGGTGCTACTGGACTCAAATCATCCTCCTTTATTGCGCGTATTGTCTGTGACGCCTAGGTGACACGTCCCTGTTTTCGTCTCCTTAATTTTCACCACAGTTTTCTTGTTGAAAAACTCCGTTTTTTAAAAAAAAAAACTTTACATGACTCTGTAGTGCTTGAAGTGGCAGTGTATAATTATGTAATGATTATACAACTTTAATTGCACGTCATCGTGAACCTAAACGACATAGTTATGAGTAGAGTATAATTTAAAAATTACTTGTCTCCCCCCCCCCTCCACTTCTAGTTTGCTTCATCATAACTAATTACTAATTTGTGGCTGATCTCTGAGGCATTGGTGTAATTCGATGAGGTTCCGACAAGCTTCTCCTAGGAGCTGGAATTATATTATAAGGTTGTTCTGAAAAACTTTGAGTCTGCGGAGGACAAGAAGGGCTGATCTGTGTCCCTTGCTTACAGTTTCTGACTTTTGGAGCAGACTCTAGAAAAAGCCTGTTCACTGCTCTTGAGTGAACAAAGTCCTTACAGATTACATGCCCCCTTGGTCTCAGTAGACCATAATAGTCCGGGTGTAAGACGGTAAGAGGAGCTGCAGTGGCTCAAGTAGTTAAGATGCTGAACTGCAGGCTGTGGAAGGTCGGTAGTTCAGCAGTTTGAGACCCGGGTGCCGCATGACAGAGTGAGCTCCCGTCTCTAGTTCCAGCTCCTGCCAGCCTAGCAGTTCAAAAGCAAGAAATTGCAAGTAGATAAATAAGTACCACTTCGGTGGGAAGGTAACGGAGTCCCGTGCTCCTTGGTGTTTGGTCATGCTGGCCACATGACCACGGAAACGTCTTCGGACAGCGCTGGCTGTTCGGCTTGGAAACGGAGATGAGCACCGCAACCCTAGAGTCGGATTCGACTGGCTTTTGAGCAAGGGAACCTTTACCTTTTAAGAAGGTAAGAAGAGCCCTCCTGCATCAGACTACTGTCCTTGTCCAGCATCCGGACCGATTCAAAGCTTGTTGGAATGAGACGAGGCTTTGGCTGCTTATTAGAGTGTTAAAGGGGACTGGCCTGTGTGAAATAGCTAGATTCAAGTCTAGTAGCAAGATTTTCAGGGTATAAACTTTGGACAGTCAAAGTTCCCTTCATCAATGGCACTTCAGAGACTAACGAGATTTTTTAAAAAAAATATTCAAATGTAAACAATTAACATATTAATAAACACAACAAAACCCAAACAACTTGCAATAACACAAAGGAAAGTTACTTGCCTGCTGAAAAACTAATACAATAACTACATTAGAATTAATACAAACGACCGTAGCTCAAACAGAGAGGAGCTGTATCATTTTAAGGGCATTCACTGTTTAAAAGGTAAAGTAAAGGTAAAGGTTCCCTTGCTCGAAAGCCAGTCGAATCCGACTCTAGTGTTGCGGTGCTCATCTCCGTTTCCAAGCCGAAGAGCCAGCGCTGTCCGAAGACATTTCCGTGGTCATGTGGCTGGCATGACTAAGCACCAAGGCGCACGGAACGCTGTTACCTTCCCACTGAAGTGGTATCTATTTATCTACTTGCAATTTCTTGCTTTCGAACTTCTAGGTTGGCAGGAGCTGGAACTAGAGATGGGAGCTCACTCCGTCATGCGGCACACTCGGGTCTCGAACTGCTGAACTACCGACCTTCCACAGCCTGCCATTCAGCGTCTTAACCACTTGAGCCACCGCAGCTCCCACTGTTTAAAACCTCACTCTTAAAAACAAAGCCATTTTTAAAAATCTTTAACAAAACAGGGAACGGCTAATTTTTCGGCAAGGAACTACATTATTGGATACCACAGGGAAACAAGTGATGTCTGATAATCTTCACTAGCTTGATTAGCAATACCATTTGCAATTTTCCCCGTTATGAACTGCATCCATACCTTATTGTACCACCCAACAAGAGACGGGCCTAGATTCGATTTCCACTGAGACGCAATGGTGGGTCTCGTTGGAGCAATCAAGACAGAGATTGTCTCTTTCTTTTGTTTCAAAGGAAGAGGATCTGGCCATAATTCTAGTAGCATCAATTCAGGAGTGAAAGGGAGCGCCAAATTCATGATCTCACTTATTGTGGCTGCTGTATCCTTCCAAAAGTTTTGGATATGGGGACATTCCCACCAACAGTGCCAAAACGAACCAATCTGCCCGCAGCCTTTCCAGCACAATGACGTTGAACTGCAGGCTGTGGAAGGTCAGTAGTCCAGCAGTTCAAGACCCGGGTGCCACAAGACGGAGTGAGCTCCCGTCTCTAGTTCCAGCTCCTGCCAACCGAGCAGTTCGAAAGCAAGAAATTGCAAGTAGATCAATAGGTACCACTTCGGTGGGAAGGTCACAGCGTTCCGTTCACCTTGGTGTTTAGTCACGCCGGCCACATGACCAAGGAAACGTCTTCGGACAGCGCTGGCTCTTCGGCTTGGAAACGGAGATGAGCACCGCAACCCTAGAGTCGGATTCGACTGGCTTTCGAGCAAGGGAACCTTTACCTTTACTAATCTTTGTGGGGTGCAGTACCAGTGAGTCTTCATTTTTAAAAACTGAAAATTTATATTGAAAATTTTTGATTGATTTGAATGGGCTTGCCAAACCCGTTGCCACAATGGTTCTGGTAGCTCTCTACCCAAATCAGCTGTCCACTTAAAAAAAAAAAAGTTGAACTGCCCTTTATTAAGATTTCTAAGTAAAATTTGTTGTATGGAAGAAACCAAACCCTTCGACCCGCCATCAAAATCCTTAATGATGACTTCGAACTCCAATAAGTGTGTGAAGGATGTACCTGAATGTTTAAGGTTCTGCATAATATCTCTAGCCTGAAAATATCTAAACCAACGAATATGTATATGTGCTTTCTTTTCCAGGAGGTGCTGGTCTAGATTTTTCCCTTTTTGTGTCCAGACTATAGGGCACGCTATACCTGCTAGGAGCTATTCCCACATAGTCTGACGATATTTTCCTGATGCAGACCAATCATTATTGGTTAGGATTGCTACCGGAGATTCCCATTGAATAAGGAATTTTTTTTGTCCAGTCCCAAATTTTGAGAGAGCTCCCGTCTCTGGTCCCAGCTCCTGCCAACCTAGCAGTTCGAAAGCAAGAAATTGCAAGTAGATAAATAGGTACCGCTTCGGTGGGAGATAACAGCGTTCTGTGCACCTTGGTGTTTAGTCATGCCGGCCACATCACCACGGAAACGTCTTCAGACAGCGCTGGCTCTTCAGCTTGGAAACAGAGATGAGCACCACCCCCTAGAGTCGGATTCGACTGGCTTTCGAGCAAGGGAAACCTTTATTGGCAGCTTTAGTCCAGAAAATTTCTTGTATACTATAGGGGAACATAAAAGCCTGTTCAATTTGAATCCATTTTTCTTCCAGGTCTTTATATAACATTTTCAGTATTTGGGCTAAATCAGCCACATAATAATAAGTTCTGAGAGCAGTTTCTGCCAGTTTCTGAGGTTATGCAAAAATTTTTGTAACCAACGAGATTTTTCAGGGCACGATCTTTCAAAAGTCAATGGTCTGGTATCTGACGAAGACAGCTTTGACTTGCAAAAGCTCACAACCCTAAAATCCTGTGAGTCTCTTGAGATGCTGTGGGATTTGACTCTAGCTATTCCACTGCAACCCAATAGGGATACCCTCTGCAAATGTCATAAGTGGGTTTCTTATGAGCCAGTTTGGGGTAGTGGTTAGGAGTGCAGACTCTAATCTGGGAGAACCGGGTTTGATCCCCTACTCCTCGACATGCAGCCAGCTGGTGTGACGTTGGGTCAGACACAAGTTCCTTCAGAGCTGTGTTCTCTCAAGAGCAGTTGCTCTCAGAGCTCTCTCAGCCACACCTACCTCACAGGGTTGTGGGGAGGGTGAGGGTAAGGAGATTGTGAGCCGCTCTGAGACTCCTTCGGGTAGTGAAGGGCAGGGTATAAATCCAATGTATTCTTCTCTTCTTCAAGAGCAGTTCCTGTCAGAGCTCTCTCAGCCCCACCTGCCTCACAGGGTGTCTGTTGTGGGGAGGGGAAGGGAAAGGAGTTTGTAAGCTGCTCTGAGACTCCTTTGGGTAGTGAAGGACGGGAGATAAATCCAATCTCCTCCTCCTCCTGTTCTTCTTCTACCTGTCTGTTGTGGGGAGGGGAAGGCCAAGGAGATTGTAAGCCGCTCTGAGACTCCTTCGGGTAGTGAAGGGCGGGGTATAAATCCAGTCTTCTCCTCCTTGGGGAGGGACACTTTGCAAGAAAAGTGGGAGAAGTGAAGGAATGCCCCACAAGGGACTTGGGCTTCTTCTCCGGCCTATTGGGATCGGGTCACAGAGGTCTCTGAGTTTTAGGCATCCATTCCATTCGTCAGCGCTGTTTGCCCACACTGCGTAAACGGAAGGGGATCGAGGCGGAAGCCTGAGCTGGACTAAGTTTGCCACTGACGCTCTTGCTTGACTTTGAGAAGCGTCGCATCCCCGTCGCGAGGGGCATTGCATCCCCATGTACTCCTGCCAAGAGCTTGCTTCAAGGTGAAATCTAGACGCTGCTCTCTGCGGTCAAGTATAAAACCCTTCACCTCCCCACTTAATGAGCACACTGCTAATTTCCTTGTCTCGTCAGTGGAAATGACACGGCTCGGCTAAATCGGGTGTTTCCTAATTTAATGTGTCAGCTTGTATATCTCTTACCGCAGGTCACTAGGAGGAATTTAAAATATATATCTATACCTATCTATAGCTATCTATCTACATCAGCATGAAGATTCGGCTTTTCTGTAATGCATGTACAGTTTGTCTAGTTTCCTGGGATTGTCCCTCCAACCTCTCTAGCAGTGCTTTTTACTACTACTATTACTACTAGAAGTAGTAGCAGTAGTTGTAATCGTAGCAGCATTAAAAATGAGCACAGTGTGGTGTAACAGTGTAGATGAGGATTGGAAAGGCCTGAGAAGGTTCAGATCCCCACTCTTGCTCAGTGTGCCCAGGAAAAAGGAGGAGGAGGAGAAGGAGGAGGAGAAGGAGGAGATTGGATTTATACCCTGCCCTTCACTCGAAGTCTCAAAGCAGCTTACAGTCTCCTTTCCCTTCCCCTCCCCACAACAGACACCATGTAAGCTCTCCGGAAAACTGCCCTTGAGAGAACAGCTCCAAGAGAACTGTGGCTGACCCAAGGTCACCCAGCTAGCTGCATGTGGAGGAGTGGGGAATCAAACCCGTTTCTCCCATATTAGAGTCCGTGGGATGTTTCTGTTGATTCCTTCTGGAACTCCAGTGTGCAGGGTTCTAATGGGCAAGAAAACATTGCACAGCCGTATTGGGGAAGAAGTCAAACTGAAGACTAAAAGAGGGAAAGGAAGGGAGAACCAGGCGCTATAACCTCGATGCCCTGCAGGAAGGCCAGGCTTCAAAGGTTCTAGACTGGTGACTCAACAGTCCCAGGGCAACTTCTCCCATGTCCCAAGGTTGCTTGGTTGTGTGTATCATCCCGCCAGATGGAAAGAAGGACGGGAGCAGAACTCTGATCAAGTGGAGGGGGAAGGGCTGTGGCTCAGTGGCAGAGCATCTGCTTGGCATGCAGAAGGTCCCAGGTTCAATCCCCGGCACATGCAGTTAAAAGGATCAGGTAGGAGTTGATGGGAAAGGCCTCCGCCTGAGACCCTGGAGAGCTGCTGCCAAGTCTCTTAAATATTGACCTTGATGGACCAATGCCTGGATTCGGTATAAGACAGCTTCATGTGTTCATGTATCATAAGAGAAGGGCCATGGCTCAGTGGCAGAGCATCTGCTTGGCATGCAGAAGGTCCCAGGTTCAATCCCCGGCACATGCAGTTAAAAGGATCAGGTAGGAGTTGATGGGAAAGGCCTCCGCCTGAGACCCTGGAGAGCCGCTGCCAGTCTGAGTAGACAATACTGACCTCGATGAACCAGTGGTCTGATTCAGTATAAGGCAGCTTCATCTGCTCATTAATGGACAGATGGTCTGATTCGGAATAAGACAGCTTCATGTGTTCACACGGACATCTGTGCTGGCTCCTTTGCACTCACAAAGCCCGGCTCGCTGTGTGTCTCAAGTTCCCCAAAGTCAGAGGAAAGCCGTGCTCAAGACAATGAATCAAATGAGACTAGAAGCCCTCCCACTGTTGCTCCCCCCCCCCCCCCCCCCCACAAGAAAGCTGTGCATTTTACAGCCAAGTGGTTCCGTCCCTATCTGGTGCAGGCTGAATGAATGGCTCCCACTTGGGAGTGCCTTCCGCTGAAGGAGCTTCTGTTCTTGGAATGTCACTGCCAGCACAGAGGGTGTTCACTCCGCGCAGCCATATTTTACTGCCATGGCCGCCCCTGACAAAACTACAGGGAGACGAAGAGTTTGGAAGAACTGGCGTGGTTTTCAGAAGTGCTCAACTGTGCAGCCCCACATCCGGGGACTGACTGATGGAGAGCTGTGGTTTAAAGCTGCATCAGAAGCCTACCTGGTCTCTCTAAGGTGCTGCTGGTTTCGAATCTGGGATCTTCTACTGCAGACTGGCAAGGCTACCCTCTGAACCGATCTTACAAGAGTGTCTGACTCTCGGCACAAGAGAGTATCTGTTGCGCTACGTGACACTCTAATCACCACACCAGCCTGTCTGGTTTGTGAACACCTCTCTGTCTGGGATAGTCGAGGATTGTCTAGGGGATGTTCCCAACAGTTCTGCATGATTTATAGGTAATCTTTGAGAACAGGAAGAAGAAGAGGAGGAGGAGGAGGAGGAGGAGGAGGACACTGGATTTATACCCCGCCCTTCACTCAGAGTCTCAGAGCGGCTTACAAACTCCTTTCCCTTCCCCTCCCCACAACAGACACCCTGTGAGGTACGTGAGGCTGAGAGAGCTCTTTCCAGAACTGCCTTTTCAAGGACAGCTCTTGTCAGAACTATAGCTTGCCCAAGGTCACCCAGCGGCTGCAAGTGGAGGAGTGGGGAATCAAACCCAGTTCTCCCAGATTAGAGTCCACATACGTAACCACTACACCAAACTGGAACATTCCTCAGGAACCGCTGAACTGTCACTCAGTGCCGACGAAACATTGGTGAAATAATAATTATCATACGGCAGTGTGTGTAGTTTAGCTAGGAGATCCTAAGATTGTCTGGCAGCCAGACGTTCTAGCTCTTTTAGCCACTACACCAAACTGGAACATTCCTCAGGAACTGCTGAACTGTCACTCAGTGCCGACGAAACATTGGTGAAATAATAATTATCATACAGCAGTGTGTGTAGTTTAGCTAGGAGATCCTAAGATTGTCTGGCAGCCAGAAGTTCTAGCTCTTTTAGCGTCATGCACCACTAGGTGGCGAGCTAGACTTGTTTTCAGGCAAGGGGCGTTTCAGAGGTGGTTTGCCATTGCCTGCCTCTGCGTCACAACCCTAGTATTCCTTGGAGGTTGCCCTTCCAAATACTAGCCTGGGCTGACCCTGCTTAGCTTCTGAGACCTGTCGAGATCGGGCTATCCAGGCCAGGACAACAGTGGAGAAAGCATTAAGGAGCATGGGATACTGTTAAAAAATGATGTTACGGATTCTTTGAGAGTCCCGCACTCTGTAATGTTTCGATGTTTTGAATGTGTCGTCCTTCATCCTCTCAACCCCCGACATAATTTATTCCCCTTTGGAGTGAACCAGAAGCATTAGTGTCCATTAACAGGTCCCTCCCCCCCATGAAGTGCCAGAATTACTTAGAGCGCTTTCAGTAATATGGACTGATGATCATTAAGAGGCTCTTTGTCCTGAGCAAGGACGTGGCATCGGAGTGTCTTCGTTTGTCTGGATTCATCCCAGAACTGTTTGACCACAGGACTGCTCTTCTGGATCACACTGGTGACGAGCACCGAGTCATGTGGGGAAAGGACACCGACTTCCAATGCTCACACTCGCATTACGTGATAGATGTGCAATTGCAGACGCACGCCTGTCACTTAATCTCTCGCGTGCAAGGAAGGGCTGTTGTGCATCAAACCCCACAGACCGAATCTTGCATCAGTTTCAATGCAATCGTTTCCTCTCTTTTATCCTGCTTTTCTGGCCAAAATGAACTCCCAGAGTGTCTCGCAGAACTCCAATGCAAATGGCAATTAAAACGGAACACGAAACGTTCCTGGAAAGGTGATCTGGGGAGCAGTTTAAAGGTGATGCTGGAGAGGCAGAAGAACTTCAATGCATGGCTTTGCACAGGCTTGAGAGAAACTCTACAGACTCCTTTGGGTAGTAAAGGGTGGGGTATAAATCCTCCTCCTCCTCCTTTCTGCCTCACCTGGGCTGGGTTTTGGCACGATGGAGGAACTCCCGCCTTTTGCTTCCCATCCCTGGCTGTCTGGAAGGGTATCCCTGCTCGTGATATGGGAATTCCCTGGGCGACCGTGGGCCAGTCGTACTCGCTCTGCCTAACCTATCCCACCTGGTTGTTGTGAGGATAAAATGGAGGGCAGGAGAACGATGCAGGCCACGTTGGGTGACCCCACGGGGGAGAAAGGGTGGGGTACAAATGAAATAAATAAATGAATAACTGCTTTCCACCTGGGGCAGAGGAGGGGGCACACTTCTCCCTCCCTCCCTCCCTCCCTCCCTCCCTCCCTCCTCAATAATGGATCTGGATCCAGTGAAGGATCTTTACTTTATGCGAGGCCATTGGGAAACATTAAAGAACATAAGAACATAAGAGAAGCCAAAGTTGGATCAGGCCAATGGCCCATCCAGTCCAACACTCTGTGTCACACAGTGGCCAAAAACACCCGGTGCCATCAGGAGGTCCAGCAGTGGGGGCAGGACACTAGAAGTCCTCCCACTGTTGCCCCCCCCCCCAGGCACCAAGAAGACAGAGCACCCCTTGCCCCGGAGTCATCTATGCCTTGTGGCTAATAGCCACTGATGGACCTCTGCTCCATATGCTTATCTAATTCCCTCTTGAAGCCGTCCATGCCACTTCCTGTGGCAGTGAATTCCATGTGTGAATCACTCTTTGGGTGAAGAAGGACTTCCTTTTATCTGTTCTAACCCGACCGCTCAGCAATTTCATAGAGTACCCACGAGTTCTTGTATGGTGAGAAAGGGATAAAAGTACCTTTCTTTACCTGCTCTGTCCCATGCATCATCTTATAAACCTCGATCATGTTACCCCTCAGCCGTTGTTTCTCCAAGCTAAAAAGCCCCAAGCGCTTTAACCTGTCTTCATAGGGAAAGTGTTCCAACCCCTTTATCATTCGAGTTGCCCTTTTCTGCACTTTTTCCAAAGCTATAATAACCTTTTTAAGGTGTGGTGACCAGAACTGCACACAGTATTCCAAATGAGGTCGCACCATTGATTTATATGGGGGCATTATGATATTGGCTGATCTGTTTTCAATACCCTTCCTAATAATCATTCAAAGGGGATGTATTCCAGCCTGCCTTCGCTCCAGCCTATTCTTCTGCTCAGCAAGGCTCTCTGCAGGTGCCGGAGTCTTAGGTGTGATCCTCCCTCTGAAGTGCTGGCTCCTGACGGCGCTGGAGGTGGTGTACCCTGGCAGGAGACTCAGTCTGGTCTGGGGGGCCACAGCATGGGGTTTTTGTTTGTTTGTTTCTGATTCTTATCCAAGAGAGCAGGAAGAAGCCGGGACAGTAACATCTTGTATGTTTGCACACAAGGTTTGTCTGCTCAGAAGAGTGTTCGTCCCTGGCACAACTTTGCACTCCTGAAAGCTTAAATGTGAGGGTCGACTCGTTGACATACATTTCCTGTTCTGAGAACATCAGAAGTGCCGCTGTTGGTTCAGGCCAAAAATCTGCCTGGTCTCGTGTCCTGTCATTAGTGCTATAAGTAAGGATCCTGCAAGCATTTGCAGACCGGCAGAGCTGGCCGAAGGTTAATTCAGGGAATTGTGCTGAGAGACCTACTGTGAATTTGAGCCCGTGTGATGGGATTGGTCATGATGGGGGTGGGTGGGTGGGTTCAAGTGTCCAATTCATCCTAGGCTTGCCAGCCTCCTGGCGGAGTCGAGGACGAGAGATCACGGGATAGGCTGAACTTTGTACTATGCACCTGAAGCAGTCTTGAAAGAATTTCAGTGGGCAGCACGTAGCTGCTTTTCACAGAGCCAAACGACATAAGCTAGAAAGGAAGAGGGAGTAGAAAAAAATACAAAAGGTGTCAGGTCTCATCTGATGAAACCTTGAGTGAAACAGTCCATTGAGCGCTGTATGTCAGAAAGGAAAACTCGAGACCAATTTACTTCAAAGAAAACATCTTTTATGATTTGTTATTCACTGGATAATCAAAGAAGATATTTTTTTCTCTAACGAGGTTTCGTTATCATATCACGGTTGTCAGGGGTCATTTCGTAGAAAAAGAGGTGCAGGAGCTCATTAGCATGACTCATTAGCATAACTCATTTGCATGTGCCACACCCCCTGACATCACCGGAAGTGTGTCAGAAGGCAACACCCACCGCTCAGGCTCCACTGGACTCTTTTGGATTGCTAGCCATTGGGGGGGGGGAACCTGCGGATCTGTCCTCGCAGAGGAGGGAGAGCTTGTGCCTGAATAAAACCTGGTCTTAAAGGTGTCACTGGACTGTCTTGGACCGGGGGGCCGGGGGGGCTCTGCAACTTACCTGGCTGCTTCTTGCTGTGACTGAGGGCTGCTAGGAGCAGGGGGTGGGGCTTGTTGCATGTGCCCACCCCCTGGGCTCTTTACTGCTGGAGCTTCGCTCCTGTGTGCTCCGGCTGGAAATGACCCCTGATGGTTGTTTTTCCTTACAAAGTTCAGCCTCCTGGTGGAGCCTGGAGAGCTCCCAGAATCACAACGGATCTCCAAGGGAGGGGAGAGCGGTGCGGCGGGGGGGGGGGGGGAATGGCAGCTTTGGAAGGCAAATTCTATGGCATTATACCCAGCTGAAGTCCCTCCCCTCCCTAAACCCCGCCTTCCCCAGACTTCACCCCCCCCTAAATCTCCAGGGGTTTCCCCCAACTCAAAGCTGGCAGCCCTGGGGCCAGTTTGGTATAGTGGTTAAGTGTGCAGACTCTAATCTGGGAGAACCGGGATTGATTCCCCACTCCTCCACTTGCAGCTGCTGGTGTGACCTTGGGTCAATTACAAGTTCTCTTGGAGCTGTTCTCTTAAGAGCAGTCCTCGAAAGAGCTCTCTCAGCCCCACCTGCCTCACAGGGTGTCTGTTGTGGGGAGGGGGAGGGAAAGGACTTCGTAAGCCGCTCTGAGACTCTGAGTGTAGGGCAGGGTATAAATCCAATCTCCTCTTCTCTACAAGAACTCCTCATTTAGGTTATGGACCACTGAGGAATTCTTGCCAAACATTGGCAGAGATTAAGGGAGGTGAAACTTAAGCGGGTTTTTCGTATTGGGCAAAGCAGCTCCTGAAAACTGCTTGCATTGCACAAAAATTAGTGGTTTGTTTGTTTAGCTTTTTTTAAAAAAATGGCGCGGGGGTGGGGCTTGAAAGGCCCGTGAGCCCGGGTTTGAAGTCGGTAAGCAAAGGTCAGAAAATGAAATCTTTAAAAGGAAATAGCGGTTTATCTGATGCATAGATTTTGTTGTCGTCGTAAATACCACAATATGTATGATATGCTCTGTGTTCAAAACAATTTGGTTGCACAAAGACTTGGCTGCAGTGGACAATCCAGCGTGCCAAACAGCTAATCGGCCCCAGAATATATATATTTTTAATTGAGCAGTAATGTCAGATGCAAATGCTCCAGTGATTGACCTTGTGATAACTGCAATTTCAAAGGACTGGCTCAGTGATAACTGAGGCCGTGGCTATGATGTGATTTTGGTATTTTCATGACATTTCCTTTTGCTTTACTTTGAAAAGGCGCGCATTGATGTTGCAAAGTTGATCTGCATTACCAAGGCTACATTGTTGTTCGTGGGGCCTGTTAATCAAAGCCCAGTGAAGGTGGGCGGTTTGGGGAAAGGCAAATTGCCTTTTGCAGACGACTCCTGGCTACAACAGCCAGGAGAAGTTCAGCCACTTTCATGGGGTGGAATGATTTAAAATCAAATTTCTCGCTTGGAAACTGTTTCCTGGGCAAGCATGCATATTAATTGTTTGCTGTAACACCATAAAACGTGTTGTTCTGAACCAAACCCTTAGGTGCATATTCCAAAACATTTGGCCCTATATACCTGGCGTGCTGCAGAACTGTATCTGCTTAGACACCAGAGACAGATATCTGAATGTAGGATTACCAGCTCTGAGTTAGGATATATCTGGAGATTGGGGACAGGGCAAGGTCTGGGGAGTAGAGGAGACTCAAGCAGTCATTTTCTCCAAGGTTCTCTGGAGACTGTAATAGTGGGAGATCTGCAGGTGCCACCTGGTGGTTGGCAACCCTACCTGACAGGCAAGCATGGATATTCAAAGTAGAGTTGCCAGGTCTTACCTGAGTCTCGGCAGGGGGCTCCAACTCGGCTCCTGGGGTCTTCTGGTGCGTGCCATGATGATGTTGCCCGGAAGTGACATCATTGTGCTGAGCACATTGTTCAGGGACGCTCTAGCATTTGGGTAAAAAAACCCTCTACGGTCACCATAGAGCGTTTACCCAAATGCTAGAGCGTCCCCTGCACGGTGTGCCCAGCACAATGACATCACCTCCGGGTGACGTCATAGCACTTGGCAAATCAGGCACAGCGGGGCTTTTCGGGGGCGGGGTTCCCCCCACTGGCCAGGTGGCCGGTGGTGGATTGGGGCCCCCGAAAGCAGGAAAAGCCCCGCCACCATCGGGGGATGACAACCCTAATTCAAAGAGCTCACTTGACGGTTTGGGCTGCTGTCCGACGCACATTTCATTGGAAGTAGTTCCATGGAACAAAGTGGAACTTACTTCTGAGTCGGTTGATTTGCTAGTCTTTAGGTCCAATCAGGAAACATAAATCAAGAACTGTGGCTAGTCTGGATAGACAGAGCTTCAAGACAAGATGTGTCTGTCTGTTTTACGGACTTGTGGACAAGTTAATCCCTAGGTTATAATTGGTTTGTGGTTCGTATAGATTCCTAATACTAACAATTAACTGCCATCAAGTCGCAGATGACTTACGGCGACCTTTCATGGGGTTCTCAAGGCAAGAGACGTTCAGAGGTGTTTTGCCATGGCCTGCCTCTGCATAGCAACCCTAGACTTCCTTGGTGGTCTCCCATCCAAGGACTAACTGGGGCTGGCCCTGCTGAGCTTCCAAAATTGAATAAGATCAGGCTAGCCTGGGTCATCCAGGTCAGGGTAGACGAACACAGGTGGTTTGCCATGGCCTGCCTCTGCGCAGCAACCCTGGACCTCCTTGGTGGTCTCCCATCCAAATATTGATCCTGCTTAGGTTCCAAGATCTGATGAGATCAGCTAGCCTGGGCCATGCTGGTCAAGGCAAGAGATGTTCAGAGGTGGTTTGCCCTTGCCTGCCTCTGCATAACAGCCTTGGACGTCCTTGGTGGTCTCCCATCCAAGTACTCACCAGGGATGACCCTGTTTAGTTTCCAAGCTCTGATGAGCCTGGGGCCACCCAGGGTTATCTGGGCTGCTACATATATTCCCAAGCCAACTCCTTAAAAAAGAAAAAGTTGGACATTTCATTGGGTGAGCTTGAACCATGTGGTTTGTTGGACTTAAGTATTGTTGTCTCTTTGGAGCTGCTGGAGTCTAAAATCTTTGAAAAGTCACATACGACTTTGGCAAATGAATAAGTAAATCTCCGTTCTGTTTCGTCTGGCTGCTGTTTCTCATCCTTTAGAATACCTCTCAGGTCAGTGTATCGATCACACGTAGTGGACATACTATTTGATCTCTTCCTGCAGTGGACAGCTGCTACTTACCACCTGCTTTGGTAAATACGGTCCTTCACTACGTGTGAAAAGGTGTGCGTTCACATGGGACCGGTTCCCTGCTCGAGGGACCAAGGGCCTGTTGGGGTCAACTTGCGGCTAGTGCGTCTGACCAAGCGCAGCCTTGGTGGTCTCCCCTTTCCCCCTTGATGGCCAGGATGCCCACATTCTCACAGGTTGACGTTGTGAGTTTTTGGCACTCAAGCCTACTCAGAAGTAGGGTTTGAAGGTTTTAGGTGGTATTAAACAGAAGAGGTGCGCCGGGACTCTTATTCGAAGTGACTGCATTCCACCTCATGGACTCTGATCTGGTGAAAAGGCGGCAAAATAAATAAATAAGAGTAAACAACATTCCAAGACTTGCTAATGATGACGATTCTTTCTTCCCACCAGGTATTTCTGTAACGAAGAAGACGCACACCTGTAAGTAAGACCCTTCTTTTCTGATTTGCTTGTGTCTTCTCTCATGTGCATGAAAACCACATGGGCGTGTGATGTGTATCCCTTTGTGCCGTGCGCCAAACCCATACGTTGCAGAAGAAATGGGAGGTTAACGTGGGGGACCAAAGATGTGACAGGCTAGACTGGGGCTGACCCAGGGAGGAAGCTCAGATCTGCAGAATTCCGTCTTGATTAACAGACTGTGGCGAGTATCCAAATGTGGAATTCGAGTGTCTGATTTCATATGTGTGTTTGATGGATGTGTCCCGAAAGGGGAGGTGGAGATAGCTGTTTTTCTATGTGAGCCTTATTTTCATTCAGCAGCCCGACTGCTAGTTTTACTGTTAAGTCTCTCTCCTCTTTACCAGCCCGGTGGTCTGTCCAATGGATTGTTCTATGCTTCTGTTGTTAAGGAGACTCTGGTTGGAAATAAGAAAGCACCGTTTGCTCTTCAACCACTCATAAGTCGTGGCCAATAAACGTTCAACTAGCGCTCTTGATTGAAGAGATCAGTTTGAAAACCCAGAGGCAAATTCTCGTGTTCAGATTTCAAAGCTGCAGATGCAAGTTTAAAAGAAGGCCGTCCGGGTTTTTCTCCTTCAGGGATCCGTACCCTTCAAGGCATACTTAAAATGGTGGTGGATTTGCACTGGTTTCACAGCTCTGCCAACAGATATTTCTTTATCGTCCGAGCCAAGCAGCCAAAACCCTTATAAGATCACTGCAGGAATGGCTTTTCACTCAATCTGAGGGTCTGTCTCAGAGAACCTTATCAACACAACTGCCAAGATTTGAAAACCGGATGGCAGAAACTCAGCCGCAGACGCGGCAACCGATTCCCATTTCTCTCCCTCAATGTAATGGGAGCCGTTTCAGTTATATCCTAATCAAGGGAGTGCCGCGCTGCCTGTGAAAACGGCAATTGCAATGTGTTCGTTAGCTGGTTTTAATTTTTGCCAATCCACAACTGGGAGAAAATGCCTGCCCTTGTTAAGACTCTCTGGCGATGAGGTAGCCAAAGGTTTCTTGTACACATTCCTCCCCGGTGTGCAGAGCACCGTACAATCCTGTCCCTTCCTCTTCCTGCAGGAGAATGAACACAGAGTTCTGCTTGCTTCCGTGGGGTAGGGTGGGATGGGGGAGGGCAGACAGTGCGAAGACTAGGCCAAAGAAGGGGCCTCGATCTTGTCTCCCTCTTGATCAGGGAGTGCCAAGGTGCACATGTGTTCCCTGGAAGATAAGGTGACACATGAACACATGGAGCTCCCTTGTACTGAATCAGACTCTTGATTGATCAAGGTCAGTATTGTCTACTCAGACTGGCAGAGGCTCTCCAGGGACTCAGGCAGAAGTCCTTCACATCACCTCCTGCCTGGTCCTTTTAACTGGAGATGCTGGTGATTAAACCTGGGACCTTCTGCATGCCGAGCAGAGACTCTACCACTGAGCTACAGGCCTTTTTTAAAGACACACACATGAAGCTGCCTTCTACTGAATCAGACCACTGGCCCATCGAGGTCAGTATTGTCTAAGACTGGGAGTGACTCTCCAGGGTCTCAGTCAGAGGTCTTTCACATTACCTACTACCTGGTCCTTTTAACTGGAGATGCCGGGGATTGAACCTGGGACCTTCTGCATGCCAGGCAGAGGCTCTTCCACTGAGCCACGGCCCCTCTTTACAGCTCTCCAGGGTCTCAGGTGGAGGTCTTTCTCATCACCTACTGACTGGTCCTTTCCAACTGGAGATGCCGGGGATTGAACCTGGGACCTTCTGCATGCCAAGCAGAGGCTCTACCACTGAGCCACAGCCCCTCTTTACAGCTCTCCAGGGTCTCAGTCAGAGGTCTTTCACATTACCTACTACCTGGTCCTTTTTAAGTGGAGATGCTGCCAGGGATTGAACCCGGGACCTTCTGCACGCCAACCAGAGGTTCTACCATTGATCCACAGCCCCTCTCCCGATGAAGTTGCCTTATACTGGATCAGAGACCCTTGGTCCATTGAGGTCAGTATTGTCTACTCAGACTGGGAGCCGCTCTCCAGGGTCTCAGGCAGAGGTCTTTCCCATCACCTACTACCTGGCCCTTTTAACCGGAGATGTCGGGGGTTGAACCTGGGACCTTCTTTATGCCACGAGGATGCTCTGCCACTGAGCCAGGGTCCCTCCCCATGAAGCACTGGCATGCTTCAGGGGTAAGAACAAGCCAGTCCTCAAACTCCATCTGCTCCGCCTCCCTCATGCAGAACTCAGTAATTAAGAGAACAAAATTTGGGTCGAGTGGCCCTTTGTTCTATTTGCCTCAGAACAACACAGCTACCCACCTGAATCAACAATTAAGGCTCTCTGGTCATTGCCTCACAAACTGTGGTTTGTACTCTTGCCTCCCGATCGGGATTGAACTGACGTTTTTAAAATCCTGGCTTGGAGAGAAGAGTTTGAGGTTTCGTTGTAACAACAAGCTGTGATTTGCCCTGAGAGTGGAAATAGTTAGTTATCGAGTGCTCATCGAGGAGGAAAGTATGCCTCTCAGTATGCCCCAAGAAGAGTGTTATGCTCAGGAAGTAAGAACTTCCTGATGGTCCCAGGCTGTCCTCAACATAGGCTTCCCAAGTCCCCCTTGGGGGCGGGGAAACCCCTGCTCCAGAGGCCCGTTCCCTGCCGCCGCCGGATCGGGCCCCGGGGGGAACTCCTCCCCGACGTGCGCGTCACCTGGAAGTGACACGACCACGCCGGGCATGCTAGGGGCGGGGCCACGGCCATCCGAGGGAAAACTCTATGGTTTTCCCTCGTATGGCCGTGGCCCCGCCCCCAGCGTGCCTGGCGTCGTCGCGTCACTTCCGGGTGATGTGCATGCAGCACGCGGGCGCACAAAGCGCACACGCGCACCAGACGCCGGCTGGGAGCCCCCTGCTCCCAGCGAAGATCGACTTGTCAATCCTACCTCAACAAGGAATAACAACAAGCACACAGGGAACACGGCTAAGTTAGATAAACAGAGAAAACACCGTGTTGAAATAATAAACACACTATTCACATGTACTTATAGCTAAATATATTTGCTTTTTATACACAACATCAACTCTAGTGTATTGTAAATTTGAAAAACTACATCACATTTCAAACACTTTCAAACTAAGTTAACCAGAACAGCCATGTTTACATTGTTTGACTTATGCATGGGTAAATTCAAGAGCTGTGGTTCCAGAAAAATTTATGCCTGAAGAAGAGTTGTTCGAAACACGCAGGTTATGCCCGGGAGGCGTGTTGCTAGGCCTCCTTGCTAGCCGAATCACCTCATGGGAAAATACATCTACTAGGCTGGCTTGCTAAGCTGAATCATCACAGTGAGAAATACAAGCTGCCTGCTAGCTTTACCTGATGGATCATCACTTGGGAAATGTACAATAGGTTGCTGCATTGTTCAGTACAAATAACTGTATGTTGGTGTTTATCCTCCATCAGGAAAAAGACAGTTGGACTCCTCATGTTATATTACTTAGTTTGAAAGTGTTTGAAATGTGGTGTTGTAGTTTGAAAGTGTTTACAATACACTAGAGTTGATGTTGTGTATAAAAAGCAAATATATTTAGCTATAAGTACATGTGAATATTGTGCTTATTATTTCAACACGGTGTTTTCTGTGTTTATCTGTCCTCAACAAGGGCCTGGGTTTTTCTGGCCCTGGCCCCCGCCTGGTGGAACTCTCTGCCAGAGAACATCTGTGCCCTGCGGAATTACTACCTTTCTGCAGGGCTTGTAAGACACACATGTTCCGCCAGGATTTCAGTTGAGGACAGTGATGGCACAATGATGTGATCTGGCACCCTCATACCCTCCATTCTCCGCAAGCCCCCCCCCCCCCCCCCGGGAGGCTTGTGGAATCTGATATTTTCTTGCCATCTTGGAATGAATTGAATTTTGCTGATATATGAACTGTATATTTCATTGTAGGATTTTAACTTTTAGTTATTTATTGCATGTTCCTTTTTGTCGTAACCCGCCCTGAGCCCTGTTCGCAGGGAAGGGCGGCCTTAAAAATTAAATACATAAATAATTGAATAAATAAGTGGGGGTAGAGACGTGCTAATCTGATGTTCACTGAGAACCCATGGTTTGACCTATGAACCATGCCATATTTACTTCCCCATTTATTTCAGGGGAGTTTACTACAAAACGCTTAGAAGTGCTGTTGTTCAGGACAGAACAGCTCATTACAGCCAACATGGGGTTGCTGTCAAAAACGGCAGCCACGTTTCTGAGTTCTTCCCCCAGTCCCTACTTACTCATCACGTCAATCTTTCCCCACCCTTGTGAGGGGCAGCCCATGATGTGAGCACAGCAGGGAAGATCACGACGTGGGTAAACGTGCTTATATGTTAGGCGGCAGGAGGGGGGCGGAAGCACGAGATGGGACTGCTCTTTTTGGCGGCAGCTCCGTGTAACACATCACGCATTGAGAGCGGAGAAACGCTGCTCATCACTCCCTGCATCCGGAGCACTCGTAACGACCGACCGTTGGGGTGTTTTTGTTGCCCTTTTCGAAGCACCAAAGTGGAGCTGAAATTCTGTCCTAGCAGTGTGCTAGGGGACGTCTCCAGTTTTAGAACTAGATGGGAAAGTTGGGGGTGGTGGTGGATGGGCAGTGAGGAAAAGTTAGTAGCACAGGTAGCTAAGTTGGGTACCAGTATCCTTTGTGAGTGGCTCCTGACTCTGAGATGCTCTCCCATTTCTGCCTGGTGAACGTCAAATTGAGGGAGAGGTGGGTTTTTTTTATGCACAGACACAGACACGCTCCACCCAGCCAGCCGAAAACGCCACTTTCCTCCAGAAAAGTCAGAACTTTCCCCCAAAAATGATAGTTAACAGTCTGTGCTCCGAGCATCAATGCCTCTAGAGGACAGGCGGAAACTGAATCCTGTCCCCCGAGGCCAATAAAATAGCTGTTTGGTCCCTCGTGTGTTACTGCCTAATAACTTAACCGAGCGGCCTGCGGGTCCCTTGGGGGGCTTCTCTGCGCGGCTGCTCCCTCCCTTTGTTAAGAGAGCTTATTAAAAATGATTTTATAATGAAGTTGCCTCAAATAGCAGCAAGTTCTCTGCTTGTCCTTGAAGCACTCTTTGCCCTGGTAAAACAGTCCTCGAGACAGTCTAAGGTTCTCTTTCTCTCTTTTCCCCCCTGATTCAAACTTTCTTTCTTTTTTTTTTAATAAACTACTATATTAAAATTGATTCCCCCCCCCCCTTGGTGGGAGGGGATAAGACGCCTGTTCCTCACCAGCGGTTTCTAGGAGCCAAAGTTCCTCTAGCACCCATGATGGCCAAACGTGGCTATCACTTTCCTGCACTGGCAAGTCATCAATCAGACAGTGGCGTACCACCCAGTGGTACCCCCTGCCACCATCTAAGGCAAGTCCTCATGCTCAGCAGATTTGAATGAACACACCTGAAGCTGCTTTATAATGAATCAGACTCTGGATCCATCAAGGTCAGGATTGTCTACTCAGACAGGCAGCGGCTCTCCAGGGTCTCAGGCAGAGAGGTCTTTCCCATCACCCACTACCTGCTCCCTTTTAACTGGAGATGTCGGGGATTGAACCTGGGACCTTCTGCATGCCAAGCAGAGGCTCTGCCACTCAGCCACCGCTTTTTCCCCAGACTCTGACTTCTGACTAGATCCTGCCACATCTCCGCTTGTTTCATTCTGATCACAGTTGTAGCTTCTCCTTCCTCCAAGTAGCTCAGGGCAAAATTTTTGTCTGCATACCAGGTTGAGGGAGAGGGACTATCCCACGGCCACCACCACCCCGACCTCTATGGCAGAGCTGGGAATTAGACCCCAGTCCTCTCACGGCGAGTGGAATGGTGTAACCACTCCACAATACTGGTCTTGTGGTGGTGCCACTGTCACTTTTGTTGTTCAGTCACACAGTTAAGTCCGACTCTCCGCGACCCCATGGACCACATCACGCCAGGCCCTCCTATCTTCTGCCGTCCTCCGGAGTTTGCTCAATTTCACATTCGTTGCATTGGTAACACTGTCTAACCATCTCATCCTTTGCCACCCCCTTCTTCTTTGACCTTCAGTCTTTCCCAGCATCAGGGTCTTCTCCAGTGAGTGCTCCCTTCTCACTTGGTGGCCAAAGTATTTGAGCTTCAGTTTCATTATCTGGCCTTCCAGGGAACAGTCAGGGTTGATTTCGTCCCCTTCTTCTTTGACCTTCAGTCTTTCCCAGCATCAGGGTCTTCTCCAGTGAGTGCTCCTTTCTCACTTGGTGGCCAAAATATTTGAGCTTCAGCTTCAGTATCTGGCCCTCCAGGGAACAGTCAGGGTTGATTTTGTCCCCTTCTTCTTTGACCTTCAGTTTTTCCCAGCATCAGGGTCTTCTCCAGTGCGGGCTCCCTTCTCACTTGGTGGCCAAAGTATTGGAGCTTCAATATCATCGATAGCACTGTCTAACCATCTCCTCCTTTGCCACCCCCTTCTTCTTTGACCTTCAGTCTTTCCCAGCATCAGGGTCTTCTCCAGTGAGGGCTCCCTTCTCATTTGTTGGCCAAAGTATTTGAGCTTCAGCTGCAGTATCTGCCCTTCCAAGGAACAGTCAGGGTTGATTTCCTTTAGGATTGACTGATTGTCTGATTTGATCTCCTTGGCCACCTTCACACAGCTGAGTGAAAGACAACTACTTAGAAGCTATGAGGAATCATCCAGAGATGCTGTTGCAGTTAAATGTCAAGCTAGGACTTGGAATTCTCCCTCACCATGAAACTTACTGGGTGACTCTGGGCTACTCACAACACTCTTACAGGGTTGTTATAAAATGGAGGGCATACTGCTGTATCCCACAAAGGGAATTTCAGGTCCGGGGGGAATTCTCTGAGATCTATCCCTCCTGCCATCCCAACTTGTCTAATAAAACAGCCCTCTCATTTTTAGCCATGCTACACACAGAGACACACACCCCTGTGCCGCTCTACATCACACTGACATCTGCAAAAAATTGCCGATGCCGATTTTTGAAATCTTGCAGGTGATTACGCTGCAAGGATATCGTTCTGTACAGCTGCGGCTGTGGTTACTGTGAGTGGCGGGAAGGTGAGTGACAGGGATAATGAATCGGAGTCACACAGATGCTTTGGGGCAAGTTAATTTCAGCAGGTTTCTTGCGCCGCTTTGGCACCAGCGGCATATTCTAGCAATGCCCAATTAAAAATTCTGGGCTTGGGATTCAGCAGCAGTTAAGGAGATGTAGTGGCTGGTTTTAGTCGGTCGATGGTTTTTAAAACCCTTTGCCGAGACTTCAAACATAAAGTTTTAACATGGCAGACGTGGATAATATGGGGGAGAGTTAAGACAAAGTGGAGTTTGCAAATGACTTAAAGGGTGACGACAGAGGCAGCATTGGAACGGTGCAATCCGATGCACATTTACTCGAAAGTAAGCCCTGCTGCATTCAGTGGAATTTATACTCAGAGAAGACATTTTAGGATTGTGTGTTGCAAACACACATTCGCTGATATGAAAGCAGATGCTCTGGAACCGAGGGATTGTACTTTCCACCTCTGTTTCCACCAAGCTTAAAATATAACATCTGTTTCTCCCAGAGGCTCTGTTTTGCAGCCCAGTCGTCATAAATCATGGGAAGGGAAGTTGCTTTGTTTAGTGCTGGCTCAGTACAGATCTATCCTGCTTATTTATGGTGGGAGACTCCTCCTGGCCTTTTGGGCAGCACAGTATAGTGGTTAGAGTGCTGGACTGGGCCCTCCTGACCATGTAGTTCATTGGCTGATCTTGGGCCAATCACTGAAGCTGACTGGGTGACCCTGGGCCACTCATTGGAGCTCACTGGGTGACTATGGCCAGTCATTGGAGCTCGTTGGGTGACCTTGGGCCTGTCATTGAAGCTCACTGGGTGATTATAGTAAGAGTTGTGCAATGGTGGAATCAGCTGCCTGGGGAGGTGGTGAGCTCCCCCTTACTGGCAGTCTTCAAGCAGCGGCTGGACAAACTCTCGTCAGGGATGCTCTAGGCCGATCCTGCATTGAGCAGGGGGTGGACTAGATGGCCTCTATGGCCCCTTCCAACTCTGTGATTCTATTATTCTATCTTGGGACAGTCACTGAAACTCATTGCGTGACCTTGGCCAGTACTCATTGGGTAACTCTGGGCCACTCATTGGAGCTCATTGGGTGATCCCAAGACAGTCACTGAAAGTCATTGGGTGACCTTGGGCCAGTCCCTGGGGCTCATTTGGTGACCTTGCATCAGTCACTTAAGCTTATTGGATGTCCTGGCACAACAGCAGGACTTGGGCCTCGAAACCAATTGGAAGCTGCTGCAAAGCTGCTGTTGCGAGTTCTCTTTCCCCCTGTCCGGTCAGTCCTTTATTTGCTGCCCTGCACCCAGTCTAATGGGATGAGAGAAGAAGCCTCCTCCATCCTTCCCTTCCCCACATGCAGCGGGCCTTCAGCGAGCCTCACACCCTGAGTCCCGTATGGTGCTGACATTGGCACTCGCTTGCAGCAAGCGACACAAGCGTCTTCTGCCTCTGCTGCAACAGCTCACAGCAGTCATCCAGAGCTTGCAATCAGGCCTTTGTTCGTAATCTGCGAGGGGATCGCCACGTTAACAAAGGCTGCGGCGGTACGTGAGGAAGTGCTCAAAGATCCCTTTCAAGATACGGGCTGCCGGGTTCCGATGGCCGGCGTCTTTGTTCGGCAGCTCTGGGAGGAAGCTGCCGCTTTATCTCTTTTGTTCCTGTTATTAGACAGATATGTAGGTGGAAAGGTTGCCAGAGAATTCTCACAGATAGAAAATAGATTTCCTGTCCTGGTTGTCTCCTCCTCTTACACCCCCCCCCCTTCTACTTGCTGCATTTAAACAAACCAGCTCTAGATTCTTGCTCTTGATTTTGTCTCTCTTGTCCCAACGCATGGTTATAACAAGAGATGTTGACGGAGACACATAAAGTCATACCAGGGAGTTCATAAGAAGAGCCCTGCTGGATCAGGTCAGTGGTCCCTGTAGCCCAGCATCCTGTCTCACACAGTGGCCAACCAGTTCCTATAGGTGACCAACAACAGGGCAAAGAGGCCGAGGCCTTCACCAGAACATAAGAAGAGCCCTTCTGGATCAGAGCAATCACCCATCTAGTCCAGCAGCATGTTTCACACGCCCCCAACCCGTTGCCCCCAGGACCAAGGAACCAGGGCATAGGGGCCAAGGCCTTCCCACAATGTGGCCTCCTAGTACTGGTGTTCAGGGGTTTTCTGCCTCTATATATGGAGGTTCCCTTTGCTCCCTTGGCTAGTAGCCACTGACGGACCTCTCTTCCATGAATATGTCTCACTCCCTTTTAAAGCCGTCAACGCCTGTGGCCATTACTATCTCCACTGGCAGTGAATTCTACAAATTGAATTACTCATTGAGGCCGGAAGCATTTCCTTTTGTCTGTCTTGAGCCTGTTGCCCATTGACTTCATTGTGTGCCCCCGAGTTCAAGTATGATGCCTACCAAATTGCCCTTTTCCACCTGCTTTAGCTGCTCGAAGAACTCTAAACAGTTGGCGATGTAGGACTTCCCTTTGCAGAAGCCATACTGATTTTTTCCTCGGCAGGCTCTGTTCCTCAGTATGCCTAATAATTCCCCATCTTTGATAGAATTACTCAATATTATTTAATGGCCCAAGCGAGCCCGTTTTCATCAGATCTCGGCAGCATTTTCTCCAGGTGAACTGATCTCCGCCGCCTGGAGATCAGTTGTAATAGTGGGAGATCTCCAGCCGCTACCTGGAAGTGGGCAACCCTACATTCCACCATAGTTAGCGATGGGGGTAGAATGCCAGGCTCTGTGCTCTGAAGCTTAAGCCTATCTCTTGAGAATTTTCTGCTCAGAGCACTGCAGCCAGTTTCAGCTCTTGTGCCAGTGCCTGTATGAGTCAGGATTGTATAAGCCAGAGTTGCTATGCAGAGGTAAGCAGTGGCAAACTACCTCTGTATATCTGCTTGGAGCGGAGCAGCCAATTTCAGCTCTTGTGGCAGTGCCTGTATGAGTCAGGATTATATAAGTCCAGAGTTGCTACGCAGAGGTAAGCAGTGGCAAACTACCTCTGTATATCTGCTCAGAGCGGAGCAGCCAATTTCAGCTCTTGTGGCAGTGCCTGTATGAGTCAGGATTATATAAGTCCAGAGTTGCTACGCAGAGGTAAGCAGTGGCAAACTACCTCTGTATATCTGCTCAGAGCGGAGCAGCCAATTTCAGCTCTTGTGGCAGTGCCTGTATGAGTCAGGATTATATAAGTCCAGAGTTGCTACGCAGAGGTAAGCAGTGGCAAACTACCTCTGTATATCTGCTCAGAGTGGAGCAGCCAATTTCAGCTCTTGTGGCAGTGCCTGTATGAGTCAGGATTATATAAGTCCAGAGTTGCTACGCAGAGGTAAGCAGTGGCAAACTACCTCTGTATATCTGCTCAGAGCGGAGCAGCCAATTTCAGCTCTTGTGGCAGTGCCTGTATGAGTCGGGATTGTATAAGTCCAGAGTTGCTACACAGAGGTAGCCAATGGCAAACTACCTCTGTATATCTTTTGCTCCTGTTTACCAGCCAGGTGGTTACAGTTTCAGGAAGAGGTTTTGTGCAAACATCTGTCTTGAGACACTTCTCCGGGCTGTGTGAACGATAGTAAATGACAGCCGTCCACTGGCTGACAAGTTTAATGGTCTATAAAAATCCCAGCCCTTGGGGTGTCGCCGGATATTTATCGTTCCACAAAGCAAAAGAGTAAATTTGTCACTTTCAGATTTAGGTGACTGCGAGTCACGGTGGCAGCTTCGGCAAGCTGCCTCTCCCTCACTTTAATTGTGCCGGATCATTGTTGGGCCCAGATGCCAGGAGGAAAGCAGGGTGGGGGTGGGGAGGGAAGGGAAGGAGGTTTTATTTGTTTATCTGTTCTCCCCCCCCCTTTGTCTCCCCACCCAAGTTTGCTGTGTCAAGCCAGATTCAAGTTGGGTGAGGCACGTGGACACCTTAGCAGAGGAAGACTGGATAGATTTCGGTTGAGTGGCTGTAAATGGCAGCCAGTCAGGAGTTTCAGATGAGGAGGAGGAGGGGGAGGGACTGGATTTATACCCCGCCCTTCACTACCCAAAAGGGGTCTCAGAGCGGCTTACAAACTCCTTTCCCTTCCCCTCCCCACCCTGTGAAATAGGTGAGGCTAAGAGAGAGCTCTGACAGAAACTGCTCTTTTTCAAGAACAGCCGTGCCAGAACTATGGCTTGCCCAAGGTCATCCAGCAGCTGCAAGTGGAGGAGTGGGGAATCAAACTCAGTTCTCCCAGATTAGAGTCTGCACACTTAACCATTACACCAAACTGGCTCTCACACCAAACTAGCTCTCTGTGACACCCTGTGAGGTAGGCGGGGCTGAGAGAGCTCTTTCCAGAACTGCTCTTTCAAGAACAGCTCTGATAGAACTATGGCTTGCTCAAGGTCATCCAGCAGCTGCAAGTGGAGGAGTGGGGAATCAAACATGATTCTCCCAGATTAGAATCCACACACTTAACCACTACACCAAAGTGAGAAAGGAACAACTGCTGATTCACACATTACGGAAGAGGCAAGTTGTATCTGACAAAGGGGAACTTTGACTCACGGAAGCTCATACTCCAGATATCCTCTTGGTCTCGAAGGTTGTTCTGGATTCGAATCTAGCTCTTCCACAGCAGACCAGCATGGCTACCCTTTGAAACTGTGTTTGGTGTCTGTGTGTGGTGGATACCACCAAAAAGTGCAGAAGTGCTTCTTCATACTGCTCATAGTGAACGCATGGAATTCATTGCCATAAGATGCACTAACTGCCACCGTTTTTGTTGTTGTTGTTTTAGACTGGTCCATGGTCTTGTTGGGGATTTCAGTGTGAAAAGCAGAGTTAATAAACGCAGCAGAACACTTGTATTAGCCTTTAAACAAGAAAGTTTACTTTACTAACAAGGGAAGGGTTACTGGGATATACTACAAACAAAATAAAGGATTAACATCCTTTCTGACTTCCCTAACCTACATCTTGACTCTCTAAAGTCTAAACCACATGTGCGAGCCCCAGGCGAAAGTTAGAACAAAGAGCAATAAACTGTCTAAGCCTCCACCCCGGGACATCTTCTGATCTATCGATTACCCAATTGGAGAAACCCAAAACTAACCAATTGTGCATATTAACACCTTGTTCTGGGGGCAACTACACGTAGGGTCTGCCACTGGGTCTCTAACCAAATAGCTAGGATATCGGCATGCATAAACAGACACGTAAATTCTTCCATGACATCCAAGGAGAGAACTTGCAAACTCCAGCAGGTCCAGCCATGATAGTTGAATGAAACCTCCTTGGTTAGAGGCAGTACATGTCTGGATGCTACCACCAGCTCAGCCTTCCTTCCTGAGCTAAGACAAAAATCTGTGAGCCGGAGGCTAAAAAAACTGTGAGCTAGCTCACACCCACTCAGCTTAGAGGGAACACTGCCGGTGGCGTAACAAACGGCATCTCTCTATGTGTTATGTCCTGTCCTGCCTGTCCTCCAAGAAGTGCAGGGCAGTATACATATATGGCACTCCCCTCCTGCATTTTGTCCCCACAACAACCTTCTGAGGTCTCTTATGCCGACAGAGGGTGACTGGCCACTGAGCTTTATAGCCATGAAGGGGCTTCCTTAGCGGCCTGGAGTGCTCCATGTCCCGCCCCCCGCCCCCGGGCCTTGTGCTCTGCCTCAGTGCGGTGGTTTGTTTTTGCCAGAGGAAAAGGGCAAGGCGGAGCTAGGGGACGGCTGGCTAGAACGGCATGCTGTTGGTTTTGAGCACGGATGCCTAACGTGGTGCTCCCGGGGACGTGGTGCCTGCAGACGCCTTTCCTGGTGCCCAGAAAGTGTTTTTTAGAAAGTGGGCGGGGCTCTTGCACGGCAAGGCTCCTGATTGGCCGCTGGAGAGCTGATCAGCTGTGCAGATTAAAATAACGTTTCAGCCGCACCTGCGACCACAGTGCTGGTTTCATTATCACTCACTCCTCTTTCCCAGTGGATTTTTTTTTAAAAAATGTTCCTCTTCTTCTGTGGGAATGGCTTGGCTTCCTATAGCAGCTGTTTTGTGGTTGCGTCCACCCCTCTGTGCTAAAATCCCAAAGGTGCCCACAGGCTCAGAAAAGTTGGGGACCCCTGATTTAGGGGGGACTGGTGGTGTTCTGAAGCCCATCTGCCAGCTGCAGGCGACCTTCCTGAGAAGCGTGAAAAGCTCTGTGGCAGATGCTCCCAGGTGCAGTGCGTCGCTGAACGGACTCTCCAAAAAGTTGAGCGATTGTGAAGGGAAGAGCTTTTGTGGGGCTTTAGCCGATGGAGCCCCTTCTGCCCAATGAACATTTTGCAAGTGGGTTCCTAGAATCATAGACTCACAGAGTTGGGAGGTTCCCTAGAGGCCATCTAGTCCAACCCCCTGCTCAATGCCGGATCAGCCTAGAGCATCCCTGACAAGGGTTTGTCCAGCCGCTGCTTCAAGACTGCCAGGGAGCAGGAGCTCACCACCTCCCCAGGCAGCTGATGCCACTGTCGCTGACTGTGTACTGTGTGCAGTTCTGGTCACCACACCTTAAAAAGGATATTTTATAGCTTTGGGAAAAGTGCAGAAAAGGGCAACTCGTATGATAAAAGGGTTGGAACACTTTCCCTATGAGGAAAGGTTAAGGCGCTTAGGGCTCTTTAGCTTGGAGAAACGACGACTGAGGGGTGACATTACTGAGGTTTATAAGATTATGCATGGGAAAGAGCAGGTAGAGAAAGAGGTACTTTTCTCCCTTTCTCACAATACAAGAACTCGTGGGCACTCCATGAAATTGCTGAGCGGTCGGGTTAGTACGGATAAAAGGAAGTCCTTCTTCACCCAAAGAGTGATTCACACATGGAATTCACTGCCACAGGAGGTGGTGGCGGCTACAAGCATGGACAGCTTCAAGAGGGAATTAGATAAGCATATGGAGCAGAGGTCCATCAGCGGCTATTAGCCACAAGGCAGAGATAGGGACTCTGGGGCAAGGGATGCTCTGTCTTCTTGGTGCCTGGGGGGGGGGTCAACAGTGGGAGGGCTTCTAGTGTCCTGGCCCCACTGGTGGACCCCCTGAGGGCACCTGGTATTTTTGGCCACTGTGTGACAGAGTGTTGGACTGGAGGGGCCACTGGCCTGATCCAACATTGGCATCTCTCATGTTCTTATGTTCTTATGACTACCAAAAAGTGTTTCCTAAGTTCCAGCTGGTACCTCCCCACCCTTCATTAAAACCCGTTCTTGCGAGTCCTCTCCTCTGCCGCCAACAGGAACAGCTCCCTGCCCTCCCCCGAGAGACAGCCCTTCAAAGACTTCAAGAAAGCCATTGTGTCCCCCCTCAACCTCCTCCTCTCCAGACTGAACCTTCCCAAGCCCCTCGTCCTTTAATCAAAGGGCTTCTTGGTCTCCATCCTCGTCGCTCTCCTCTGCACCCACTCCATTCTGTCGACATCCTCCAGAACTGCACACAATACTCCAGGTGCAGCCTGACCAATGCAGCATACATCGGGACTATGACAACTTGCGATCTGGATCTCTTCTCCTCCCCCCCCCCCCCCGTGCCATTCTTCCTCCCCCCCCCCCCCCGTGGCCATTGTTCAAGCTCTGCAAATTAAAAAAAGACCCCTACCCACCCACCCCTTTTAAAAGAAACAACCACTTTGAAGTGCCGCTCTGGCCAAAGCAGTGCGATGTGCTTGACGATGGAAGTCAGAGTTAGGTGTTCATCTCCTTTTATTTTTGATTGGTGGCAGCAGGGAGGAAAACAAGAGGATGTGGCTCATCACCTTCAAGAGTCTGACCCTCTCTTTCCTGCCAGAAATAATTACTCATTTTCAGTTGCTTTTCCTAGAATGACTTAATGAATGTTGCGTAAGGGTGAGAAGTAGGACATCCTGGTGGGAACTTGAAGGTGAGTGAAAAGCGGTGGAGAATGGGAGATAAACAGCTGGCGGAGGCGGAGGAGGTTTGGGAGGCCCTCTTGTAAGTCCCCTTCAAGCTGATCAGGCCTAACTGAGTTCTCTCCCTGGTCTCAGCTGTACAATGTCCGGCTGAAGGGTTGGAGCTCCATACAAGGAACACCCCTCCATACAAGAAGAAGAGATTGGACTTACCGTATACCCCACCCTTCACTGTCCGAAGGAGTCTCAGAGCGGCTTACAATCTCCTTTCCCTCCCCCTCCCCACAACAGACACCCTGTGAGGTAGGTGGGGCTGAGAGAGCTCTTCCGAAGGACTGCTCTTTCAAGGATAGCTCTAACAGAACTACGGCTTGCCCAAGGCCATCCAGCCAGGTGCAAGTGGAGGGGTGGGGGAATCAAACCCCATTCTCCCAGAGTAGAGTCCGTGCTCCTAACCACTATACCAAACTGGCTCTCAAACAAGGAACAACCGCTGCACTTAGAAAGCCAGCAGGTCGGAGAGAAAGCAGGGGCAGGCTAGAATCCGTCTCCCTGCCATAACAGCTTTCTGTGTGCAAGGATGTATTTCTTGCACGGGAAAGCATCTGACCATGTGAGCTCCCACCTTTATGATCCCTCCCCCATGCACGCAGTGAGTGTGAGAACACAGGAGCAGTTCAGGACTTCATGGTGGACCTGAGTCAGGTGCAGCCATGAAGCCTGGTCTAGGGTTGCCATCGTGAGTCGAGGTTGCTGCGGTCATGTCAATTTCCTCTCAGGTGTTCCATACTGAGGTCCAAAAGGCCCTTCTTAGGTTCTGATGAACATACAGAGTAGCCTGATAGGACCCGGAAGCCCAAAATCTCATGCACCCGATACCCCAGCCATAGAATTTGTCGATTTCACAGTTGGGAACAGAAAAGTCAAGAGCATTCAGCCTCCAGTCGCCAATTCTGGATTGGGAAATAACTGAAGGGTTTTTTTTGGGGGGGGGGGCTGTGGCCAGGGGAGGGTGGAGTTTGTAGAGGGGAGGGTCCTCACCTGCAGTGTTCCCTCTAAGCTGAGTTAGTGTGAGCTAGCTCACTGCTTTTTAGCTTCTGACTCACACGTAGTTGTCTTCGCTCGGGAAGGACGGCTCCAGAGCAAACGAATTGATGCAGCAGCCAAACCGCTCGCTCGCAACTTGAATGCCAGCAGCTCACAAAGTAGAATTTTTGCTCCCAAGACTCCACAGCTTAGAGGGAGGATTGCTCACCAGTATATAATGCCATAGAGCCCCCCCCACTCCCAAAGTAGCCAGTTTCTCCAGGGAAACTGGTCTCTGTTCTTTGGAGATGGGTTGTCATTCCAGAAAATCTCCAGGCCCCAGCTGGAGGCTGGCAACCCCAACTCAGCCACTGCAATCTGTTCCTCTGTCTTCTACCGGCCTTGCTGAGCGTCGAGTGCATCATATGACCTGAGGCCACATGAGGCAAGAGTCTTGTGCTCTTTTGTGAGCAGTGACACCCATGGAGGCACCTCGTAATTTCAGAGCACTTAAGGACGCTCTGAAACCACCTACACAAGAATCGCGATGGAGCCTCGTGCCTTCCTCTCTCCGTCTCTGGCTTCGCGGCCCCATTCTCTCTTGCCGCTTGATGGCCGATCCCTCAAATTATGTGGGAGGCTGGGACCGCGCTCTCCTTTTGCAGAATGCCTGGAATACTTTGGGTGCAAGCGGCTGCGTAGGCAATCAGTCATTTTGACCCAGAGAAAGACAGCCCTGCATACCTGGTTTTGGTTCTTTATACTGGCAGCTCTTTACTGAATCTTCTGTGTGTCCTCGCTTCTGGCCTGACCCTCACCTACAAGCCCTGTGGTGTGCAGTGGTGCGTACTCCCAAGAATGTGTGCGGGGATTGTGACCTTTGACCCCTTTTGCGAATTCGAGTAACAGGCCCTTTCCTTTGAATCCATGTTCACTGCAGTGTCCTCCAAGCAATTCTGCACTAAAAGAGAATCCAGCCTTCTTTTTATTCCGTCCCCCCCCCCATTCTGAATTACGTTACCTCCCTTCAATGGCCCACCCAGTTCCAGCCCCCTGTTGCCCCGGGTTTTTTGGCTGCTGTTTTGCCGCTGACTTAAATCACCTCCACTCAAACACCGAGACAATCCGGAGTGGCGGGCAGATGTGGAAAGGACCTCAGTCAGTTATGTGTTTGTTCCTGTGCTAGCTCGCTGCACGGTTCTTTATCAAAGCCAAATTGAGAGCCTCTTTCTAATCAAGACCGAGCGTTAATTCACTCTTTGTACTTATTCTTTTTTTTTGTCTCATCAACGCTGAGCCGTCTTTCTGGAAGCACTTTTCATGATGTAACAGTCTCTTTCTTACACAGAGCTTTCTCCCTCACCCGGCTCTGCCGTTCCACACCCTGCCTACTCAGTGCTGGGGGAAGAGATCAAGAGATCTTGTAGACTAGATTAGTATCTGTAGAACTCAGGTGATCAACAGCCCCGCCGTATCATCTGCTGAGCTGTGATAGCTACACTGCACTTGGGGAAATGTATTATGCCACTGCATGGCTTGATTGTACCGATGCCGGATTCAGTTTTGTGGGGAGCTCTCGTTTCAAATAAAACGCCCAACTCCTAGCCCCTACGGCTGCACAGATGTGGTTCAAGGTATGTGGGTATACCCGGCCAAATAAGATCTTCAGTGGCTGAGGGAGGGGTTCTCTGCGTTACATAGCTCCTCCTCCTGACTAGGAAAGCTGCATCTGTTTTGCAAAATGAGAACAGGCGTGTTCCCTTTGCATGTGCATGTGAAGCTGCCTTGTGGTGAATCAGACCCTTGGTCCATCAGGTTCAGTATCGTCCACGCAAAAAGGCAGCAATTTGCCAGGGATCTAAGGCAGAGGTCTTCCACGTCATCTGTTATTGGTTCCTTTTAACTGGAGATGTCGGGGATTGAACCTTCTGCATGCCACTGAGCCAAGTCCCCTCCCCTACAATGCATGAACACATGAAGCCGCCTTATACTGAATCAGACCCTCTGACCATCAAGGTCCGTATTGTCTACTCAGACTGGCAGCAGCTCTCTAGGGTCTCAGGTGGAGGCCTTTGACATCACCTAAAGGTAAAGGTAAAGGTAAAGGTCTCCCTTGCTCGAAAGCCAGTCGAGTCCGACTCTAGGGTTGCGGTGCTCATCTCCGTTTCAAAGCCGAAGAGCCAGCGCTGTCTGAAGACGTTTCCGTGGTCATATGGCCAGCATGACTAAGCACCAAGGCGCACGGAACGCTGTGACCTTCCCACCGAAGTGGTACCTATTTATCTACTTGCAAGTTCTTGCTTTCGAACTGCTAGGTTGGCAGGAGCGGGAACTAGAGACGGGAGCTCACTCCGTCATGCAGCACCCGGGTCTCGGACTGCTGAACTACCTACCACATAGTCATTTTAACTGGAGATGCCAGGGATTAAACCTGGGACCTTCTGCATGCCAAGCAGAGGTTCTACCACTGAGCCATGGCCCCTCCCGTATAATATATGAACACATGAAGCCGCCTTATACTGAATCATAGAGTTGGAAGGGACCTCCAGGGTCATCTAGTCCACACCCCTCTACAACGCAGGAAATTCACAAATACTTCCTCCCGCACAAACCCCCAGTGACCAGAAGATGGCAAAAAACCTCCAGGATCCCCGGCCAAACTGGCCTGGAGAAAAATTACTTCCTGACCCAAAGTGGCGGTCGGCATTTCCCAGGGCGTGTAAGAAAGGGCCACGAGAACTCAGCACTGAGGCAACCCTTCCTGCCCTCCCTTCTCGTGATCTGCCCAAGTCCACAGAATCCGCATGGCTGTCCGATGGCCATCTAGCCTCTGCTTGAAAACCTCCAAAGAAGGAGAGCCCACCACCTCCTGAGGAAGCCTGTCCCACTGAGAAACCGCTCCATCTATCAGGAAGTCCTTCCTCATGTTTAGCCGAGACCCTTGGTCCATCATGCTCAGTCTTGTCTACAGAGACTGGCAGCAGCTCTCCAGGGTTTCAGGCAGAGAGGTTTTCCCCATCAGCTACTGCCTGGTCCTTCTTCCACCAGCGGTCCTGGGGATCGAACCTGGGACCTTTGACATGCACAGCAGTTGCTCTACCACTGAACCACGGCCCCCCTCCCCTCTGGTTCAAATGAGTTCCAGAATCCAGCTTTTTGGTTTGTTGATGCAGAATTTAACTGGCTAACCTGGAGTGCTTGCAGCCTGCCACGTAGATCTGACGAGCTTCTCCCTCTCTCTGTTTTTTTGTACCCACCACCGCTTTGTTCTACAAAGCACCTGTTTGTCGACTCGGCGAAGGGCCCAGCCTTTTTCCTGTCAAAATAATGCAGTGTCAACGATGTGGGGATCTGATGCTGCTACCGCTCGACAGCAGATTGTTAACAGTCACTCATCAGCTCTGTGAGCTTCAGCCGCCGTGGTTTACACAGTGTCGATATCTGATGTATTCTCCAGATAACCCTCTCTTGATAGCTGTGCAGAAATATGGTGGCCTGGGCTGCTGGGTGCAGATTGGGGACTGGCAGCCATCAAGTGCCGAAACGCTTTTGCAGTTCGGAGGATCTTGAGGACTGGAGCTTGGGGGCGGTGGAAAGCTGACTAATAGAGACCGTGGAGGGCTTCCAAGGCCTACCAGAGGTGGTTTGCCATTGCCTGCCTCTGTGTAGCAGAAGAGGAGGAGTCGGAGTCTCGGAGTGACTTACAATAATCTTTGAGAGTCGTTTTGGTGTAGTGATTAGGAGCACGGACTCTGGGAGAACCGGGTTTGATTCCCCACGCCTCCACATGCAGCTGCTGCTGATGTGACCTTGGGTCAGTTACAAGTTCTTTCAGAGATGTTCTCTCAGGAGCAGTTCTCCAGAGAGCTCTCTCAGCCCCACCTACCCCACAGGGTGTCTGCTGTGGGGAGGGAAAGGGAAAGGAGATTGTCAGCTGCTCTGAGACTCCTTTGGGTAGTGAAGGGCGGGGTACAAATCCAATCTCCTCCTCCTCCTCCTCTTCTTCTGTCGCCTTTCCCTTCCCCTGTGAGGTAGGTGGGGCTAAGTGAGCTCTGAGAGAACTGTGACTGACCCAAGGTCACCCGGCTGGCTTCATGTAGAGGAAGAGTGGGGAATCAAGCTCAGTTCTCCAGATTAGAGTCTGCCACTCTTAACCACGGCACCACACTGACTTCCTTAGCGGTCTCCCATCCAACTACTAACCAGGGCCGACCCTGCTTAGCTTCTGAGATCTGAGGAGACTGAGGGAGCCTGGGCTGTCCGGGTCGGGGTAAAAGTCCTACAGGGGTGGTTTTCCATTCCATGCCTCTTTGGAGGTCTCCCATCCAATTACTAACCAGAGCTGACTCTGCTTAGCTTCTGAGATCTGATAAGGAGTGTCCCTCCTTCGTGCCGCTGCTAAGCTCTTGCCTGCTGCGCTGCATATACATGTGTCTGTGTGTGTGTGTGTGTGTGTTTAAAGTGCCATCAAGCTCAAGCTGACTTATGGTGACCCTGTAAGGTTCTCAAGGCCATTGCCTGCTTCTTTGTAGCAACCTTGTTATTCCTGGGAAGACCCCAAGGTCCAACCAGGGCCAACCCTGCTCTTTCCCAAGATCTGACAAGGTCAGGCTAGCCTGGGCCATCCCGGTCAGGGCAGATGAACAGAGGTGGTTTTGCCATTGCCTGCCTCTGCAGAGCAACCCTGGACTTCCTTGGTGGTCTCCCGTACAAGTACTAACCAGGGCCGACCCTGCTTCTTTCACGTTATCTGACAAGATCAGGCTAGGCGAGGCCATCCCGGTCAGGGCAGATGAACAGAGGTGGCTTTGCCATTTCCTGCCTCTGCATAGCAACCCTGGACTTGCTTTGGTGGTCTCCCCTCCAAGTACTAACCAGGACCGACCCTGCTTCTTTCCAAGATCTGACAAGATCAGGCTAGGCCAGGCCATCCCGGTCAGGGCAGATGAACAGACGTTGTTTGCCATTTCCTGCCTCTGCATAGCAACCCTGGGCTTCCTTGGTCATCTCCCATCTGAGTATTAACCAGGGCCGACCCTGCTTAGCTTCCAAGATATGATGAGGTCAGGCTAGGCCAGGCCATCCCGGTCAGGGCGTGAGACTCATCTGGGTTCCACATAAAACCAAAGTTGCGTGTTCTTTTTCTTCACAACTGTTTCTATCCATATGTAAATATACAGGGATTTATACGATGGAGGGACGAAGATTCCTGTGCTCTTTCCTAGAGCTCTGGAATTTCCACCCCAGGTTTGCTTGTGCTTCCCAGGCTGCCTCTGCGTTTCTGTGTCTCGGGCTTGCGGGACCAAGCAGCGGCAGGATTTGAGCACCTCTGCGGAAAAAAATCTCCCTGGTTTCCTTCACTCTGGCGCTACCAGTCCCCGTCTGCTGGCGATTCCAGCTAGCCATTAAAAAAAAAAAAAAGTACTGCTTTTTCGGAACTGGAGTCGAACGCAGACATAAGATTTTCCATCAATTGCATGCCGAGAAGCCTCAGGCAAACGGTTCTGTGAGTGAAATCGGACACTTTGGAAAACTTACGCTCGGAGGAAACCAAATACGTCTTTGACTCAGGCGCTCGGCGCTCCCTTCTGCCACTCTGCCCTCCCCAAAATAGACATGCTGGCTTATGTAAACTTGGCAATGCATATTCAGTAGACATGTACAGACTAACTCGCGCTGGCTGCATGGAACGCAACCACACGGAAAACTGGAAACTTCGGTTTGTGTACTTAAAAAAACAAACAAACCAGCTTCATATGTATAATGAATATGTGTCCATTTCGTGCGCCCGCAGCTGTAGCGCGCTAGTATCCTGTTGGATTGTTTCGGCGAGCTTCATATAAAATTCAGAATGTCATGAGTCTGTGGCTGTCGGGCCCATGCTGGGCCTGCGAGCATCTGTACCCAGCCGTTTAGGGGCACCCAAAGCAGCTCTACTCCAGTCTATCCTCACAACAACCCTTTGAGGTAGGTCAGGCTGGGAGTGTGTGACTGGCCCAAGGTCACCCAGCGAGTTTCCAGGGCAAACACGGGGATTCAAAACTGGGTCTCCCAGCCCTGACCCGGGTAGCCCGGGCAAGCCCAATCTTGTCATATCTCAGGATCTAAGCAGGGCCGACCCTAGCAAGTACTTGGATGGGAGACCTCCGAGGAATACCAGAGGTGGGAAGACAGAGGCAGGCTTTATTCAGCCACCTCTCTGAATATCCTCCAGGTCCCCAGTAGGGGTCAGTCACCAGAGGTCGCCATGACTCCCAGGTGCACACACATTCACACGCACATGTGAAAAATAGAAACAAACAAACAAACAAACAACACCTGGCTCTCCCAGATCTTCACCCAACACTGTAACCACTACACCATGAAGGCTCTCTCTTAGGTCTTAGTAAGAAGGTCTGGAGTGTTATAGCAGGGGTGTCAAACACGTGGCCCGGGGGCCGGATCAGGCCCATGGAGGGCTTTTATCAGGCCCACAGTGGAACTGGCTGTCTTCTGCTTCTTCTTCTTCCAGTTCTGCTGCTGCTGTGTCATCGTAGGTTTGCAGCTTACAGATACACACCTGCACAGCATACTCAAGATTGCAACCTTGAGGCTCTATGCTGCATGTGTATTTGATATTTTATGCCAATAAAGGTGTTGTATTTGTATTTGTATTTGTATTTGATTGCAACAGCACAGACATTTTGATGCAACAATTCAGAGCAAGAGGTGTCAGTTATCAGATGTTGTTAAATAAACAAAATATTGCAAGAGTGCTAATGTTTTAAGTGTGTTTTTATTTTAAGTTAAAGAAAAACCTTTGTGTTTGTGTCCTTTATAAAGTTTATATCTCCGCTCCCTGGCATTACATTTTATGGCACACATGGCCCGGCCCAACAAGGCCTCATTTATGTCAGATCTGGCCCTCATAACAAATGAGTTCGACACCCCTGTATTATAGGGTTGCCAGCTCTGGGTTGTGAAATACCTGGAGATTTGGGGGGTGGGGGGGTGTAGCCTGGGGCAGGAATGACCTCAGCGTAGTATAATGCCATAGATTCCTCCCTCCAAAGCAGCCATTTTCTCCAAAGGAACTGATCTTGATTACCCGGAGATCAATTGTAATAGCGGGCGATCTCATAAGAACATAAGAGACGCCAATGTTGGATCAGGCCAAAGGCCCATCCAGTCCAACACTCTGTGTCACACAGTGGCCAGAAATACCAGTGCCATCAGGAGGTCCACCAGTGGGGCCTGGACATTAGAAGCCCTCCCAAGCACCAAGAAGACAGAGCATCACTTGCTCCAGAGCCCCTATCTCTACCTTGTGGCTAATAGCCACTGAGGGACCTCTGCTCCATATGCTTATCTAATTCCCTTTTGAAGCCGTCCATGCTTGTAGCCGCCACCACTTCCTGTGGCACCTGGAGGTTGGCAGCCCTTGGAGTGGGTGTTTACCCATCTAGGATCCCTGCGACCAGCTTTTAGGGCTGGAGACCAGAGCTAGGTCGCTTACCCTTTGGTTGGCCAAACCCAAGGCAGGAGGCCAGGTCCTTCGTGTTCCTGCCAGGCCTGACCAAGCCAGAGGCCTCACCCTGTACACTGGTCACAACAGCCAAAATTAGATGTCCCTATAGGGCCTGAGTTGGATTACATGAGGCAGGGCTCTCTGAAAGGTGCTAGAGGACAGAGACGGCCCTCCCCACCCGGAAGGCTGAGTCGGCTTAGTGAGTGTTCCTGGTCCAGCCCTCGATTTCCTGCTAATGGCTCATGTTCCGGTTCTGGGTGCATCCTGTGTGTTGCAATGAGATCTATGAACTCCTTTCTCTCTCACCTCAGCTTTGGAGTGGGGCTTTTGGCGTGTGACCGCCGTTTCACACATAGGGCCTTTCCACACATAAATCCCTAAACCACATAGAGAATTGCTCATGATAATGTTAACAGCGGCTAAATGCCTTATGGCTATACGTTGGGAAGACAAGACTGTCCCTAATATACAGTGCTGGCGCAACAAACTCTTAGAATATTGTTTTCTTGATAAAGTTTCTGATAGTATTATGGACTCCGAGAGTACATGATATCACACTGGAATGTCTGGAAATGGTCTCTTATTCTAGGCAGAGGTCATTTTGTAGAAAAAGAGACGCAGGAGCCTATTAGCATAACTTATTTGCATATGCCACACCCCCTGTCATCACCAGAAGTGTGTCAGAAGACAACACCCACCACTCAGGCTCCACTGGACTGTTTTGGATTGCTAGCTATTGGGGGGTGGGTGTGCAGATCTGTCCTCGCAGAGGAGGGGGAGCTTGTACCTGAATAAAACTTGGTCTTAAAGGTGCAACTGGACTGTTTTGGACTGGGGAGGGCAGGGGGGGGGCTCTGCAGCTTACCTAGCTGCTTCTTGCTCTGAGGGCTGCTGGGAGCAGGGGGTGGGGCTTGTTGCATGTGCCCGCCCCCTGGGCTCTTTACTGCCAGAGCTCCGCTCCTGTGCGTTCCTGCAGGAAATGACTTGATTCTAGGTAAGATATGGACAGAATTTGCTGATTTTTCTTATTTATTATAGTTTGCTTCTTCCATTCTAGTTCCCGATGAATCCTGATTTTGGGCCCTTACAGTCAGAAGTTGTTGGGTCATCTGTCCTATTGGACGTACCGACTAGATGCAGTCAACAGTTTTATGTTCGTTTATGCTTTTGTTTATGCTGAAGTTATTCCCTTCCTAATGTATTAAACGGCACTTATACAATATTAATACTATAAATTTAAGCTGTGCTTACGGACTTTTACAGCTCTTACTTGATGTTTTGTAATTGTATTCAGCATATCTCAATAAAGTTTATTTGAAAAGGGGGGGAACCATATAGAGCCTTCTGCCACATAGATTGCCACTCCTGCGTAGAGTTGCCAACTCCAGGATGGAATATTTCTGCATTTCAGGGTGGAGCCTGGGGAGGGACCTCAGCGGGGTGTAACACCACAGAGTCCCCCCCTCCTGGAGCAGCTATTTTCTCCAGGGGAACTGATCTCTGTTGTCCGGAGATTAGTTGTAATTCTGGGAGATCTCCAGGCCACACCTGAAGAATATTTGCTTGGCATCTGCTAGGCATGCAGAAGATCCCAGGTGCAATCTCCAGCATCTCTGTTTCAAAGTATCAGGCAGTAAGTGATGTGAAAGATCACCTGAGACCCTGGAGAGCCACCGCCAGTCTGAGTAGACAAGACTGACCTTGATGGACCCAAGGGTCTGATTCAGTGTAAGGCAGCTTCATATATCCTGAGGGCAACAAGGATGGTGAGAGGGTTGGAATCCAAGTCTTATGAGGAAAGGCTGGAAGAGTTGAGTATATTTAGCCTGGGAAAGAGAAGGCTTAGAGGGGACACGATTGCAAACTTCAAGTATGTGAAGGGCTGTCACGTAGAAGATGGAGCAGATCTGTTCTCTCTGGCTCCTGATTGCAAGACAAGTTCTCATGGGTGGAAATTACAAGGGAGTCGATACCGGCTGAATATCAGGAGAAACTTCCTAAATGTAAGAGTGGTTGAGCAGTGGAACAGTCTGCCTCGGGAGGTGGTGGATGCTCCTTCGCTGGACGTTTTCAAGCGGAGGCTGGATGACCATCTTTTGGGTACGTTGTAGGGCTCTCTTTCGGCTACGCTCCTGCAGAGTGCAGGGGGTTGGACGAGATGACCTGCAAGGTCCCTTCCAACTCTAACATTCCACGATTCTATGATTCTATCCACGTTGGTCCATTATTTTCCATTCCTTCCATCCATCCCATAGGGTTTAGGGCTCTATATCATTTCCAGCATTTTAAATCCCAATTTTTGTAGCATCTACTAAGTGCGTAACAAGATTTTTCTTTGCCTGACAGAGTACTTTAATGAAGGTATCAGCAAAAACAGCTGGCTCTGTCTTCAGTTGTGATTTTTTTTTTTTAGCACGACTGAATTTTGCTGCTGCGATCCTGTTCCCAGCAGTCTCAGCAGCTGAAATGTGTACCCGTAGCGGAGATTAGTAACTTTATATGTATGCAGACAAGGGTGCCTTGATGTAGATGGCCCAGGCTAGTCTGATCTGGTCAGATCTCAGAAACTAAGCAGGGTTGGCCCTGGTTAGTACTTAGATGGGAGACCAACAAGGAAGGTAAAGACCAGAACCAACAGGTTGAAATTAAATCGAAAGAGTTCTCGGCTAAACATCAGGAAGAACTTCCTGACAGTTGGAGCAGTTCCACAGCGGAAGAGGCTTCCTTGGGAGGTGGTGGGCTCTCCTTTGGAGGTTTTCAAACAGAGGCTAGGTGGCCCCATCTGACAGCCATGCTGATTCTGTGAACTTGGGCAGATTACGAGACGGGAGGGCAGGAAGGGTTGCATCAGCGCTTAGTTCTCGTGGCCCTTTCTTACATGCCCAGGGAAATGCCGATCGCCACATTGGGGTCAGGAAGCAGTTTTTCTCCAGGCCAGTTTGGCCAGGGATTCCAGAGGTTTTTAGTCATCTTTTGAACATGGACTAGGGGTCACTGGAGGTGTGTGAGGGGTTTCCTGCAATGTGCAAAGGGGTTGGACTAGATGACCCTGGTGGTCCCTTCCAACTTTATGATTCTATGAAGTCCAGAGTTGCTCTGCAGAGGCAGACAATGGCAAACCATGTCTATTCACCTCTTGCCTTGAAAGCCCTAAGGAATTGCCATGAGTCCGCTGTGACTCAACAGCAAAAAAATAATAATAGACGAGAATGGTGAGCTCCAGATTTCCAAAGTGATCTCTGATCCCGGATAGTGAGGTTGAATGCCTGTTTAAGCACGTGGCACAGAAGTGGATTGCCTCAGCCATGGGAGGAGGGAAGCGGAGTGGCCAGCTGTACCGCTGCAATTATTGGTCTTCAGTACCAATGCTTGGATTGTCTCTCGACTCAACAGGTGTGTTCCAAAAGCTGGTTTTAGAACAGCTGGCCTTATGGAACTCCTTCCACAGTGGATTGGGAAGTCAAAACAGCCCTAGGGCAAGTTCGGCTTGCTTGGGGCAGCCGGCAGCCATGCAGGGTGGGGAAACCCACCGGGGAACCTTTCCAGTAACTGAAAGGGCCTGTCCAGACCTGAATGTTTGCCATGGTTAGTATACAATGATGGCTCCGTTAAAGCTTATTCCTGGAGAGCAGTGATTTGGCATCTGCGTGTTTGCTGGTGCCTAGGACTGACCTGGATGGCCCAAGCTAGCTCAATCTCATCCTCATCAGATCTTGGAAGCGAAGCAGGGTCAGCCTTGGTCGGAACTTGCATGAGAGCCAGTTGGTGTAATGGTTACCAGTGGTGGACTCTAATCTGGGAGAACTGGGTTTGATCCCCCACTCCTCAACATGCAGCCAGGTGGGTGGCCTTGGGTCAGTCACAAGTTCTCTGAGAGCTGTTCTCTCGGGAGCAGTTCTGTGCTTTGCGGTTTGTCCAAAACGGGCCAAGATTCTACGGAGGTGCCCTCCTTCTCGAGAGATCAGGCTGGTTGCAAGGGGGCGGGCGGGCAGGTTTTTTGCTGTAACAGCCCAAAGGCTGAAGAATAAGCAGTGGTCGCTTTCCGTGTGTCCTCTGGAGCATCTCTCTTCAGTGGTTTTCCCATCGCGTTTCTCACGACATCCTAGAGTTGCAAGCCTCCTTGTGCTGGCTGGGAGACCTCCTGGAATCACAACAGTTCTCCAGGCAACCGAGATCAGTTTCTCTGGAGAAAATGGCTGCTTTGGAAGTCGGTCTCCGTGGCGCCATGCCCTGCTGAAATCCCTCCCTTCCCCAAATCCCGCCCTCTCTAGGCTCCACCCCCCCCCAAATCTCCAGGAGTTATCCAAACCAGAGCTGGCAAGCTGGAAAAGGAAATTGCTTTCCAGTGTGGATATTATGACTTAAAGCAAAAAGCAGCTTACCTTTCCAGCCATGCCAGTTTTCATGCTCTTGGCATATAGTTGCTCTTTTAAGAAGCTGTTGGATCCTGCGAGCGCCACCACCACTAAGGGCAAGTGAGACCAGTCGGCCAGAATGGCAAGGGTGGCATAAGAGACCACTCCCCGTAGCCCCGATGCCCAATCATCACCACCCCAGTAGTAGCCAGGGATGGGTTCTGCTTGGTCCTGGCTTGGGACCCTTCAGATTTTGCTTTGGAGCCTTCCCTGAATCACTTTTTCCTCTGCGGTGCACTGCCCTGGGATGACACAGGCAGCCGGTAGACTTCGTTTCAGTCAGGCAGCTGTGGCTTCCCTGGGGTCCTGTGACCTGACACACGGCTTGGGTTGCCAACTCTGGGCTGGGAAATTCCTGGAGATTTGGAGGTGGAGCCAGGGGAGGGACCTCAGCAGAGTATCAGCGGAGGGCTCTGCCCTCCAAAGCAGCCCTTTCATCAGAGGGAACTGTCGCCTGGAGAGGAAGAAGAAGAGGAGATTGGATTTCTACCCCGCCCTTCACTACCCAAAGGTGTCTCAGAGCAGCTTACAAACTCCCTTTCCCTTCCCCTCCCCACAACAGACACTCTGTGAGGTAGGCAGGGCTGAGAGAGCTCTGACAGAAGCCGCTCTTTTTTCAAGAACAGCTGTGCCAGAACTGTGGCTTGCCCAAGGTCATCCAGCAGCTGCGAGTGGAGGAGTGGGGCATCAAACCCGGTTCTCCCAGATTAGAGTCCGCTCATTTAACCACTACACCTAACTGGCTCAGTTGTAATTCCAAGAGATCTGCAGCCAACACCTGGAGGTTGGCAATTTAAGTATAAGGGGCTCCTGGTGGTCCCCAGCCAGAGAGAGATCTGGCTGTCCTCAACTATAGCCAGGGCGTTTTTGGCCCTGGCCCCTGCCTGGCAGAACTCTCTGCCAGAGAACATCTGTGCCCTACGGGAATTACTACCTTTCCACAGGGCTTGTAAGGCAGAGATGTTCCACCATGTTTGGTTGAGGACAGGGATGGGACAGTATGAAATCTGGAACTCTCACACACATACCCTCCACAACCCTCCCCCTAGGAGGCCTGCGGAAGCTGGAATTTCTCTTTTTCTCTCCCGCCATCTTGGATTGTGTACTGTTTTTATTTGCTGATATCAGGGGTCATTTGGGGGGGGACGCGGGGGGACGCCATCCCCCCAGGTGAGGTGCGGGAGGGCGGGGCCTGGAGCTCCCTGCTGGTGCCCGCTGGAGGTCACCGCCGGCTGTGGGGAGGACACACTTCCGGTGATGTCAGGGGGTGTGGCATATGCTAATATGCTAATGAGTCCCCCTAGCTCTTTTTCTACGAAATGACCCCTGGGTGATATATATTTTCTAGGTATTTTAATATTGGATTTTATATTAATTAATTGTTGTGTTTATTTTTGCTGTAGGCCACCCTGAGCTCTGCATAATAATGATGATGATAATAATATTAATATTAATACAGTCCACCCTCCAAAACAGCCATTTTCTTCAGGTGAACTGATCTCTGTAGCCTGGAGATCGGTTGGAATTCTGGGAGATCTTCAGAGCACACCTGATGCCCGGCAGCCCTACACATGGCCTTTGCTATGGATCGGTGCCAGTAGCGGCCACTGGCCTTCTTCCATTGCTGAGTGATGCCAGTTTACCCCAATTATGTATTGGATTAGACTGTTTAGGTGGGGGGGGCGGGGTTATCGCATTACATTCTAAATTCTGTTTGCAAGCTTCCTGCATCTGCGAGAGATGCACTTTTAAAAAAACGCTTTAAATAAATCCATAATATATGTATGAGGGAGATTATGTATTTATTTAAATGTATGCAATTGGCAGTAATTGCTTCCCCCCTCCCCCCTCCCCAAACACTGAAAGAATGATGTTTTTTAAAATAATAATTTGGGGTTTGTTTTTTGGTTTTTTTAAAATATATTCTGCACTGTTCCATCTTCTCTTGGGCCAGCAAGCTGAAGTCTCTGGCAGCTGCGCCCTTTCTGTCCTGCGATTAAGCTATCCATTTGGCTGAGGACAGCAACGGGACAGTATGAAATCTGGCACCCTCATACCCCCTCCCCCCTCCGCAACCCCCCTAGGAGGCCTGTGGAAGCTTGATTTTTTTCTCTCTCTCACCATCTTAGAATGTGTATTGTTTTATTTGTTGGTATGTTTTTAGGTATTTTAATGTTGATTTTAAATTAACTATTTATTGCATTTGTTTCTATTGTAAGCCTTCCCTTGCAGGGAAGGGCAGCCTAATAAATTCAATTTTTTATTATTATTGTTGTTGTTAACTATAACTACTACTACTACTACTATTTTGTAAGCAGCTTAATCAGTCTCCCTCCTATTGTGTTGGTGGGGAGCAGTGCCCACTGGAACCTAGTTGTATTAATTTTCTTCTGGTATTTGGAGACCCAGCTCCCCACCCCCAAGTCCTCCCCCCCCCCAGCAGTCATTACGCCTGCAGGTTGCTGGAGCTACACAAGAAGCTTCCGCTCTTTCATGGTGCTGCCTGGTGGCCTCTACAAAATCACATTCTGAAGAAAGTGGTGGACAAACTGCCGGGAGATATTTGAAGGTGCTGTTTGCAGGAACGCAGGCCGTACTCTGTGCCGTTGTGCAGCGTAACCATCATCAAGTTATTTTTGCATTATCTTTTCCTGAGGGAGGCAGCCAAATGTAGTCAGCAGCTAGAATTATCATCCTAGTCTACATTTATTCTTTTTAAAAATCCCTTGGAAGCAAATTCTTCTGTTAAATCATCATCACCTCTGTTTTTCTGTTGTTGTTCAGTTGCACAGTCGAGTCCGACTCTTCACAACCCCATGGACCACCTCACGCCAGGCCCTCCTGTCTTCCGCCATCCTTCGGAGTTTGCTCAGTTTCATGTTCATTGTATCGATAGCACTGTCTGTGTTAAGTCGCTCGCTTAACAAAACAGTCGGAGAGTGATTCAGCAAGAACACAACTTTATTCTTCAACTCGAACACAACTCCAACACAGATCAACATCTGATAGCCAGAACAGCCTTTACATTGCAGCTGTCCTGCTTTTAAACATTCCCGGCTAATGTAGCCACACCCACTGTACACATATCAACCTATGAGGTTGCTGAGATAAGGTCCAATCACATTCGTTCCCGCTCAGGGAGCTTGCTTGAAGTGATTGGTTTGTCACTTCCTGGGCTAGCAGTTCTATTGGATGTATGTGGATCCTAGCCCAGGATGAAGCTCAACATTACATTTCAATTAGATGTTTCACACATTGCATTCAAGGCAGCTTTGAATACATTACAGTCTGACCATCTCATCCTTTGCCGTCCCCTCCTTCTTTGGCCTTCAGTCTTTCCCAGCACCAGGATCTTCTCCACTGAGTGTTCCCTTCTCATTGGGTGGCCAAAGTATCTGAGCTTCAGCTTCAGTATCTGGCCTTCCAGGGAACAGTCAGGGTTGATTTCTTTTAGGATTAACTGATTTGATCTTGCAATCCAAGGGACTTTCAAGAGTCTTCTCCAGCACCATAATTTGAAAGCATCCATTCCTCGGTGCTCGGCCTTCTCCTTATGGTCCAACTCTCACAGCCATACATTACTACTGGGAATGCCATTGCCTTGACCATAAGGACTTTTGTTGGCAAGGTGATGTCTCTGCTTTTTTTTATTATGCTGTCTAGGTCTGCCATCACTTTCCTGCCAAGGAGCAGGCATCTTCTAATTCCATGGCTGCAGCCACTGTCTGCAGTGATCTGGGATCCCAGGCATGTGAATTCTGTCACTGCTTCCATAACCTCCCCTTCTATTTGCTAAGGAGTGATGGCGCTGGATGCCATAATCTTCATTTTTTTGATGTTGAGTTGTTTTTATGTTAACCTGACTACAAGCCAGAACATGACTTAAATGGTTCGGTTCAGACTCCAAGGTGAACCTGGGGAATCCCCCAGAATTGCAGCTGCTCATTTCCAGACTACAGAGATCTGTTCCCCTGGAGAAAATGGCTGCTTTGGAAGAGGTGGACTCTATGGCATCGCACCCCACTGAGGTCCTTAAACTCCCCAGGCTCCACCCCTAAATCCTAAGGAGTCTCCCAACCTGGATCTGGCACCCCTAACCAGAAAGCACAGAAATCTCCCACTGCTGGCCAGGGAGGACCTGACAACCCCAGTTCAGACACAGAATGCCGAAGGCCCCATGAAGCTCACTACAGTGAACGTGATTGTCATGAACGAGGCTTGTGCCACTAGCAAGAGCCGGGGCTGATCCAGGGTTCTTCTGCAAGAGATGAAACCTCATGGTGCTCTCTGAGCTTCTCGGAGGAAGGGTGAGAAACCTGAAAGATGGCCTAATCCCTTATGAACCTGGCCGGTCACGATGGTCATCTTCTTTGAAGGCCCTGCTTCAGGATTCCCTGCCTTCTGAGACTAGGGGAGGGACAACCTCGGGGAGAGCCTACTTGGTTGTAGCACCAAAGCTCTGGAACTCACTCCCCAAGGGAGATCCATCTGTCTCCTTCTATTGCCATCTTCCACCAGTGGGTGAAGCCTTTTGTTTGGCATTCCCTCCAGTTATCCCTCCAGTTTGCTGTAGTGGTTAAGTGCGCGGACTCTGATCTGGGAGAACCTGGTTTGATTCCCCACTCCTCCACTTGCTCCTGGCTGCATGACCTTGGGTAAGCCATAGTTCTGGCACAGCTGTTCTTGAAAAAGAGCAGTTTCTGTCAGGGCTCTCTCAGCCCCCACCTACCTCACAGGGGGTCTGTTGTGGGCAGGGCTGGCTCCAGCTTATTTTGCACCCTAGGCGAGGATCCCTTCTGCCCCGCCCCTTCCGCCCACCAATTTTCAAAAATAAATGCATTTTAGGAAGAATTAAAAACACAAATAATCAAGAAACTCGCAGAGTACGGGGCCGGGTGCAGTTTGGTGCCCCTAAGGGCCGTCCTGCTCTAGGCGATTGCCTAGTTCGCCTAGTGAGTGAGCCGGCCCTGGTTGTGGGGAGGGGAAGGGAAAGGAGTTTGTAAGTCACTTTGAGACTCCTTTGGATAGTGAAGGGTGGGGTATAAATCCAATCTCCTCCTCCTCCTCTTCTTCTTCCTGACCAATGTTTTTATGTCAAGAAAATTTTATGTCAAGAATATTTATTTTAACTCTATTTTTTTTTAAAATGTTTTAATCATGTCTATGTTTTGTGGGGAGGGGTTGATTTAAACCAGGGGTGTCAAACATGCAGCCTGGGGGCTGGATCAGGCCCCTGGAGGGCTTCTATCAGGCCCGCAGTGGAACTGGCTGTCTTCTGCTTCTGCTTCTTCCAGTTCTGCTGCTGCTGCTGCTGTGTCATTGTAGGTTTGCAGCTTAAAGATACACACCTGAACAGCATACTCAAGATTGCAACAGCACAGACATTTTGATGTAATAATTCAAAGCAAGAAGTTTCAGTTATCAGACACTGTTAAATAAACAAAATATTGCAACAGTGCTAATGTTTTAAGCATGTTTTTATTTTAAGTCGAAAAAAACCCTTTGTGTTTGTGTCCTTTATAAAGTTTGTCTCTCCGCTACCTGGCATTACATTTTATGACACACATGACCCGGCCCAACAAGGTCTCATTTATGCCAGATCCGGCCCTCATAACAAATTAATTTAACACCCCTGATTTAAGCGGTTTTAAAATGTGATTTTATCATGAATGTTTTAAACCATTAGCCGCTTTGGTGGCCCTTGTGAAGGCAGAAAGGTGGGAGAAGGATTTTGTAAATAAATAATAAGAAAAGAGGTAATTAATACATAATAAATAATACATGAACAATTATAACATAAATAATGACGTAATTAGAGTTGCAAACCTCCAGATGGTAAGCAAATACAAAAGATACAAAGGATCAAACCATACATAAATAACGAAAAATATATCAAACCATGCATAAATAGCGAAAAATAGGTTTAGATTATTATACTCATTGTTTGTTGAACATGTTTTTCGTTATTTATGCATGGTGGTTTGATCCTTTGTATCTTTTGTATTGCCTACTCCCTTCCGTGCAGCTCTGCTGTTTGGGAACCTCCAGGTGGTGGCTGGAGACCTCCTGGGGTTACAACTGACCTCCAGGTGACAGAGGTCAGTTCACCTGGAGAAAATAGCCACTTTGGAAGGTGGACTCTATGGTGTCATACCCCTCTGAAGACTCTCCCCTCCTCAAACCCAGACCTTCCCAGCCTCCATACCCAAAATCTCCAGGTCCATTTCTGAGACTGGAGGTGGCAACCCTAGATAATGCATTCACATGTACAAACCAGGCCTTTGTTGAAAGGAGCAAGGCAAAGAGGGCGTACCAAAAATGGCCGCTTCCGGCGTGGCAGCCGCATAAGTCTGTTGCAACAGTTATCTCGTGGCCCCTTGAAGACTGACGGAGCCGGCGTGGCAGAAGCTCCCTTTTCCTGCAGACCAGGGCTTTTTTTGTCAAAAAAGCCCAGCAGGAACTCATTAGCATAATAGGCCACACCCAACAGCAGACACTCATTAGCCTATTAGGCCACACCCTTGACAGCGCAACACATTAGCATATTAGGCCGCACCCCCATGTTACCAGAAGTGTGGTCATCCAGCCACACCCATCTTTTGCTTCTTATTCTGTTTACCTTGTTGTCAAAACCCAGCCCTTTTTTTGTAGCAGGAACTCCTTTGCATGTTAGGCCACACCCCCTAATGTAGCCAATCCTAATGAGTTTCTGCTGTTGGGTGTGGCCTGTTATGCTAATGAGTTCCTGCTGGGTGTGGCCAACTCAGGAGCCAGCCGGAACTCCGTTCCTGTGAGTTCCTGCCCCAAAATAGCCCTGCTGCAGACGCATTGGCCGCCCTGTTCGCCTTCCAAGGGCTGCTTGCACCCAGCACCCAGTACGCCTCCTTTTGCTTTCCCTGCTCTTTGAAACGTTTCTGCTAGATCGGGAGATAACAAGTGTCGCCTTGAACCGGGGACAGCACGCTTTGTTCTCTCTGACTCCACTCCCAGCGAAACTGGGCATTGCTCACAGTGTGGGCGTGCGACAGGCAGATGTGCGGCTCTGCGGAGTTCAAGTAGATTGTTCTGAAGCAGCTCAAGATCCTTCCAGGACTCGTCCTGATGACAGAAACCTGAAGAGAGCAGTCTTTCTTTTTTTGGGGGGGGGGGGAATGTAATTCTGGGAGGATGAGTTGTTTGTGGCATGCTCCGGATGGGGCAACATAGGTCCAAGGCCCATCGTTGCTTAGACAGGCCTCGAGGCGCAGCTGTTAGAGCGGTAGATGTGAAGAGGGGAGATATGGGTGCAGCTTAGGGTTGCCAGCCTCCAGGTGGGGGCTGGAGATCTGAAATTACAACTGGTCCCTAGACTACGGAGATCAGTTCCCCTGAAGGAAATGGCTGCTTCGGAGGGTGGACTCTGTGGCATTATATCCTGCTGAGATCCCTCCCCAGGCTCCAAACTGGAGTTGGCGACCCTACAGGATTAACCAAAGCAACAGGACAGAAAGCGGTAATAGCTACACGCTCCAAATGGAACACTATGATTATAACAAATATTCCAGCATTCGTAAAATTACAAACAACGTGCAAAAGAGGTCCACATATTGTCGTGATGATTGTTGGCAAAGTTTTCCGGAATATCTATTAGTTTCGTGAAGACTTCATCCGTGATTTTATTGTCGCATTTAAAGATTTAAAGAGAACACTTATGCCCAGTTATTAATGGTTATTCTTATGATATTGTAAGGTAAATTATGGTCCTTGTTCGGATGACGTCTTCACGAAACGAATAGATATTCTGGATAACTTCGTCAACAATCATCACGACAATATGTGGACCTCTTTTGCACGTTGTTTGTAATTATATGAATGCTGGAATATTTGTTATAATTACAGTGTTCCATTTGGAGTGTGTAGCGCTTTATTACAGCTTTCTGTTCTGTTGCTTTGGTTATTTGGAGCTGTGACTTTTGTGGTATATCTGACCCTACAGGATTGCCAGCTCCACCCTGACTGCCGGCAGTGGTGGTGGGGTTAGGGTTGCCAGCTCCAGACTGGGAAACTCCTGGAGATTTGGGGAGGTGGAGCCTGGGGAGGAGACAGAGACCTCAGTGCCATAGAGTCCACCCTCCAAAGCAGCCATTTTCTCCAGGGGAACTGATCTCTGTAGTCTGGAGATGAGCGGTAATTCCAGGGGATCCCTAGGTCCCGCCTGGAGGCTGGCATCCCTACGACTCTAGGTCGGCTGGTAGGTCAGAATGCCTCGATTGACTTTGTAGTGGCAACGGGGGTGAGGAGAGAGCCATTACAATGGTGTTGTCAGCTGGTTGTTTGGCTGAGCTTGGAAAGAGAATTCAATTATGCTGGTCCAAGATGGGAGACAGAAAGGAATGAAGGACTTGGAACACCGAAAGCACTGTGTAAGGACAGAGTGTTATCACTGTGGCAATCCTGAACAAGGCAGCTTTGTTCAGAATGGATGGTTATTGAGCGGCTCCCATTTATAAAGCGTTCTCTGAAGTGCTCATCAGCTTGCCCAAAAGACAGTCCGCAAGTTCTGAGCACCGTGTCTTCTATATCGCTGGCCCGCCTGCCTGCTCAGTTGGAATGAGATTTCGACTCCCCCTCAGTGTTTTGCCTCAGTCTCCAAAGGACTCGTTTAACTTGGCAAACCCACTGACGCTGCTGGATTTGCATCTGGGTTCAGTGGAGAGACACCGGCATGGACTGAGAGCCCTGTCAGATATCACCTTTCTTGCAGGATATTATTTCCGGGTTTAAGGATCTGAGGTTGGAAATGGTGTTTTGCCTTTGGGTGCAATGAGCAAGTATCCTGTAAAAAAAAAAGACTTCTTTCTTGCCTTGAAGATATACGGGAGTCTTAATAACACGGCCCCACCCGTAATATGACAGCTACTTTGGCGGAACCGTGCATACGCCCTTCAGCTGTTCCATGCATTAGGTAATGTTCCTAGGCTCCCAGGTGTTATGAAACACAGAGAACTCTGGACACTGGTGCCTATTGGGAGGCTCTCCCCCCAACTCTGCTCATGGTGAATATAAAAAAATGGCCGTTGTTAGCAAGAGTGGGCAGAGGAGTTCATATTGGGGCTGTGGCTCAGTGGCAGAGCCTCTGCTTGGCATGCAGAAGGTCCCAGGTTCTCTAGCATCTCCAGTTAAAAGATCTGGCAGGAGGTGATGGGAAAGACCTCCATCTGAGACCCTGGAGAGCTGCTGCCAGTCTGAGTAGGCAATTCTGACTTTGATGGACCAAGGGTCTGATTCAGTAGAAGGCAGCTTCATGCGTTCGTGAAGAAGCTGTGCAAATTCTCTCTGTTTTCAAGGCCTGCTATGCAAATGTGTGGACTACTTTGGGGTGTGGTTCTCTGAGAACCTTTGCTTTCATTCTAATGTCAACATGCACGTGCATGCTTCTAGCCCTCGTGATTTAGACACAGAGCTGAAAACCCAAAGAGTGGCTTTTGGAAAGAGAGAGAACTTAGGCCAATGGGAAGAGCTTCACCAATCTTTGCATAGCTCCCCCACCATCTTTATTCTTCACCAGTCCACAATCTCAGAGCCCTTCCTTTCCTCCAGGGGTTTCACCCCCTTTTTGCCATTTGAAGAAAATATCATTACTTGGCCGCAAGAATGGGACGGTACGTAGATACCTGGACCTGACCACAGCAGAGTCTGGGTTCCAGCAATTAATCAGCCACAAGCTCCCTGAGTGTCTGTGGTCTGGCCCTGTAGCCAGCTTTGTTTCCTCCAGCTCGGAAATAAGCATTTTGCTATGTGGTGAGCCACTTCTAAAATGCATACTCCACATGTCTTTCCCGATGGACTCTCTGATGGCTTGCCACTCTGAAACCATACAAAATCCACACCAACTGAAATGCACACACACAACCTAATGAAATAACAAATCAACCCTGCTGGGACAACTGGTGAAGATCCATGCCACTGCCCACGCTCCAAAGGGAGCACAGTTTCGGAGGTCTCCCATCTGAGTTCTAATCAGGGCTGACCCTGCTTAGCTTCCAGGATTTGATGAGACTGGGCTGTACCATGCCGCCTAGAGGGAGGGAGGGA
>NW_015161989.1:168670-187693 GCF_001447785.1 Gekko japonicus | reverse complement strand
GAGGAAGGAAGGAAGGAAGGAAGGAAGGAAGGAAGGAAGGAAGGAAGGAAGGAAGGAAGGAAGGAAGGGAGTTCTGAAGGTATGGTGCCCTTCTCAGCCTTCTCTGTAGACTGAGAACATGCTGGAGGAGGCCTTCCCTCAAACAACCCAGAACTGCACTTGGACTGGGCCCATAACCCAAATAGTGTTTCTGTCATTTTCGACAGGTGCTGGTCAGTAGTTGAGCTCCTGCCTTGCCAACCAGCTGCTCTCTCCATGAGTCTGAAGACGCAAACCATGACCCATTGGGAAGAAAACCCCTCTTGCCAGGTTTCTGTATCACTCTCCCAATGTCTTCTGAGTGGAAAGGCTTGACGGATACTTTTGCGAGGCACAAGCAGGGCAACTCAGTTTTGGGTCCCCCGCTGGAGCTGGCTTGCCCTCCTTTTGGATGATTGCTGTCCTTTCCTGGCAGCGCCTTCTAGATCTGTAACACTTCAAACATCTTCTCTTGTCAGCAGCTTTGGCATTGCGTTGGAGGATCTCGACAGCATCTCAGGTCTCCTTCCTTTCCTTTGACAGGTTTCTCTCTCCCGTGTGCTGCATGCAGTCCTGCGCTTCCTGCGCTTCCAGCTATCTCATTGCTGAGAAAATCTGTTCCAAAATGAGGCTCGGTTTTCCCCTGTAGCTCTTCCTCTACAATGTGTAGCCCATCATTTTGCCCGAGATCAGTACACTGTTGAGGTTCTTTGTGCCGCTGTCATCCTCGCAGTGATGGAAACTTAAATACCTTTTTGAGCTTCTGCTTATTTGTATCTCATCTCTCTTCAGTGTTCATCCTACCCTTCCTTTAAGGAAATCAGGACTGCCTCTCCCTTATTTCATTGTATTATCACAACAGTCCTGTGAAGTAGATTACACCAGAAAGTGACTGGCCCAAGAAAGCTTTAAGGTGGAGCGGGGATTTGAACCAGGGTCTCCTCAGTTGGAATGGGACACTCTAACCACTATGCCAGGGTATTCAACCTTTTTGACCCTGCAGATGCCTTTGGGATTCAGAGACACAGGGTGGTGGGCGAGACCACAAAATGGCAGCCACTGAACAACAACCAAAGGAGGCAGAATCAGCCACAAGATGGCTGCTACAGCTTACCTTCAGTTACACAGTGAAGATGGTTCAAGAACTTACTTTTGATCCGCCCTGAGCCTGCTCACAGGGAGGGCGGAAAATAAATCGACATAAATAAATAAATGAGAAAGATCTGGAGACCAGCTCTGTGAGGAGAGGCTGAGGGACTCGGGGATGCTCAGTCTGGAGAAGAGGAGGTTGAGGGGGGACAGGGTTGCTCTCTTGAAGTCTTTGAAGGGCTGTCACTCATAGGAGGGCAGGGAGCTGTTCCTGTTGGCAGCAGAGGAGAGGACTCGCAAAAATGGGTTGAAATTAAGGGCGGGAAGGTACCGGCTGGATATTGGGGAAAACCTTTTGACAGTCAGAGTTGTGCGACAGTGGAATCAGCTGTCTAGGGAGGTGGTGAGCTCCCCCTCCCTGGCAGTCTATAAGCAGTGACTGGACAAACACTAGTCAGGGATGTTCTAGGCTGATCCTGCACTGAGCCAGGGGGCTGGACTAGATGGCCCATAGGGCCCCTCCCAACTCTGCGATTCTATGATTCTGTGATAAGATCTTTGTGCTGTGGTGGCAACCGCTGCCAACACAATGGTTTTCAAAATATGCACTGCCAATCAAATCTCCAGAGGCCAGTCAGAAACCTCGCTGTGCAAAAGCCCACCTGGCCCCACCCATTTTCTAAAGATACTTGGGGGGGCACCAGGAAAGGGGTCATCAGGCACCATGCCACCCCTGGGTACCACGTTGGGGACTCCTCTGTTACGCCATGCTGGTTTTTCAGAATGCAAATTCTATTTTCTGCTGTTAACATTCAGCTCCTTTGGTTTTTAAAAAAAAAATTAATTTCCTTTTTAAATTAAATCCCGAGATGATAATAAATAGAACAAATGTCAGTCAGTAATTTACTACGTCTTTGATGATCACAAGGACATCTCTCCGAAAGCATTTAATTTTCCACTAGGGCCACAGCATATGAACGCCGTTTCATATGATCATTACTTCGCCAACATTGATCTAAAATCTCTGGATATTCTCTCTCCCCCCCCCCCAAGATGAGTTGCAGCTTAGAATTGACCCTTCTGCTCTGTGGCACAGGAGGTGATACGGAGGGAGAGATGTCATAATGTTTCTCTATTCTCTGACAAGCCTTTGAGTAGCCCTGTCAGAAGTGATTTTGAATGGAAATGAAATAATCAGGAATGAAAGGTCCGCATGACAGGCGGACACGCACTTGAAGGAGCCTTGCTGGCAATAGGCGGGAGAATGCTAATGAGGTTCCTGCCACATTTTTAAAAAGGTTTTAATCAGGCCCCCTTCACACAGGTGAGCTCAAGGGTAGCTGCTGCTCCAGCATGCAGCCATGCTCACTGATGCACTTGAATGTGCAGGGCCTGCCACCCGGGTCTTGTGCAAGGGGCTTAGTGGTCAAGACCTGCTTGGTGTGCAGAAGGTCCCAGGTTCAATCCCCGGTATCTCCAGTTAAAAGGACCAGTGGCAGTAGGTGATATGAAAGAACTCCGCCCGAGACCTTGGAGAGCTTTAAAGAGGGGCCGTGGCTCAGTGGAAGAGCCTCTGCTTGGCACGCAGAAGGTCCCAGGCTCAATCCCCAGCATCTCCAGTTAAAAAAGGACCAGTGGCAGTAGGTGATGTGGAAGACCTCCGCCCGAGACCCTGGAGAGCTGTAAAGAGGGGCTGTGGCTCAGTGGAAGAGCCTCTGCTTGGCATGCAGAAGATCTCAGGTTCAATCCCCAGCATCTCCAGTTAAAATGACCAGGCAGTGGGTGATGGAAAAGACCTCTGCCTGAGACCCTGGAGAGCTATGGCCAACTGATGGACCAAGAGTCTGATTCAGTATAAGGCAGCCTCCATGTTTTCATGTATTACAGGGGAAGGGCTAGGTCAAGGTGGGTAGCCTTGTTAGTCTGTCTGTAGCAGTGGAAAAGAGCCAGAGTCCAGGAGCACCTTCAAGACTAACAAAACTTGTGGCAGGGTTGGGAGCTTTCGTGAGCCACTGCTCACTTCTCCAGGGAGGCGCTGTGGCTCAGTGGCAGAGCATCTGCTTGCCATGCAGAAGGTCCCAGGTTCGATCCCTGGCTTCTCCAGTCAAAAGGCACATGTAGTAGGTGCTGTGAGAGACCTCCCCAGGAGCACCGGAGGAGGAGGAAGAAGAAGAAGAGTTAGTTTTTATACCCCGCTCTTCACTACCCGAAGGAGTCTCAGAGCAGCTTACAATCACCTTCCCTTTCTCTTCCCACAACAGGCACCCTGTACTGGTGTGACCTTGTGTCAGTCCCAAGTTCTCTCAGAGCTGTTCTCTCATGAGCAGTCCTTGAAGGAGCTCTCTCAGCCCCGCTTACCTCACAGGGTGTCTGTTGTGGTGTCGGGGAGGGGAAGGAGATTGTAAATCGCTCTGAGACTCCGAGTGAAGGGCGGGGTATAAATCCAATCTCCTCCTCCTCTTCCTCCTTCTTGGTAGAGCTGAGAGAGTTGAGAACTGTGACTGACCCAAGGTCATCCAGTTGGCTTCATGTGGAGGAGTGGGGAATCAAACCCGGTTCTCCAGATTAGAGTCTGCCGCTCTTAACCACTACACCAAGCCGCTGCCAGTCTGAGTAGACAATATTGATGATGATGGACCAGTGGTCTGATTCAGTATAAGGCAGCTTCACGTGTCCAACATGTAGAGGGGTGGGGGGCTCGGTCTAGATTCTTTTATGCCAAAGCCCAAGGTGTCCCTTCTTGGAGCACTAGGTAAGTCACATGGGAAAGCCTGATATTTGCAGTCTACTTCAGGTCTCTTGAATCAGAACGTTAGAGAAGCCCTGTTGGATCAAACCAGGGTCTGCCAAGTCCCTCATCCTGTTTCCCACAGTTGCTAACCAAATGTCTCTGCCCATCTACGTCAAGTGAGGAACAAAGGCAACAGTTTCCACCAGCTGGCGCTCTCCATCCTCAACAACTGGCATTCCAAGGTACACTGCCTCCTTACAACGAAGTTTCACTTAACCAGAGTACATTAGAATGCCATGGGAGTACATCCAGTGAAGGATCTACACAATGCGTTTCTGCTTCCGCTTAGGGTCGTTCCTGCTTCTCTTCCTTGCTCTCATTTATTTTTAAACATCCACAAATTGCTTTTCAGCCGTAGGCGCTCTACAAGGTTTTCAACAAATCCCATTTTGAAAAAACACTTAAAACCGTCTCGACTAATCTCAAACGACAGCTAATAAATAGCAGGAGCAGGTTTAAATAATATAACTCAGACACGTACCTCTGTACAACTCCAGAAACAATCAAGTGTGAGCAGGAAAATCAGGCGCCACGGAAGTCCAGGTGAAATGCATAAGACTTCTCTTCTAAACCTCTGCAGTGCAGAAGCTCAGCAGAGCACCGAGGGATGGGTTTTTAATGTTGTAGGGCCATCACTGAAAAGGCCCTGTCCCGAAGAGCAGCTGAACATTTCTCCCTTTAAGGGTTAATCGCTGAAGTGTTTCTTGCTCAGGACATCAGTTGAGGTCCTGGGCTAGAATCATAGTTGGAAGGGACCTCCAGGGTCATCTCGTCTAACCCCTTGCACAATGCAGGACATTCACAAATACCTCCCCTGCCACCCCAGTGACCCCTGCTCTATGCCCAGAAGATGACCAAAAACCTCCAGGATCCCCGGACAAACTGGCTTGGAGAACAATTGCTTCCTGACCCCAAAATGGCGATCAGCATTTCCCTGGGCGTGTGAGAAAGGGCCATGAGAACTAAGCACTGATGATGCAACCCTTCCTGCCCTCCCTCTCAGGATCTGCCCAAGTTCACAGAATCTGCATTGCTGTCAGATGGCCATCCGGCCTCTCTTGGGAAACCTACTAAGCAGGAGAGCCCACCACCTCCCAAGGAAGCCTCTTCCACTGAGGAACCGCTCTGTCAGGAAGTTCTTCCTGATGTTTGGCCGAAAACACTTCTGATTTAATTTCAACCCGTTGGTTCTGGTCCAACAGCAGAAAATAATTCCACACCATCCTCTATATAATGGCCCTTCGAGTACTTGAAGATGGTTATCATATCACCTCTCAGTTGTCTCCTCTACAGGCTAAACTTACCGAGCTCCGTCAACCTTTCCTCATAGGACTTGGTCTCCAGACCCCTCACCCTCTTCGTTGCCCTCCTCTGGACATGTTCCAGCTTGTCTAGGAGACATGTTGTGCAATCTGCATGGTATGGAGCGCTCTTGTCATTCTGCAACAGTCTGGCCTGGTCTGTTTTCGAGGTGTGCTTAACACCCTGACACTCAAGGAAGGAGTGATACCATGGAAAATGGAGCCGGGTGGAGAATGTTCGAATCCCCACTCGGCCATGGAATTTCATTGGGTGACCTTGGGCCAGTCACACACTCTCAGCCTAACCTGACTCACAGGGTTGTTGTGAGGATAAAACTGAGGAAGGGAGAACAGTGTTGTAAATTGTGTTGTTAATTGGGATTAAAGTGGAGGATAAATATAATAAATAAATAAAGCAAATGGAGGTGGGATGAATGGATCAGTACCAAGAACTCGTGGGCACTCAATGAGATTGCTGAGCAGTTGGGTTAGAACAGATAAAAGGAAGTCCTTCTTCACCCCAAAAGTGATTAACAGATGGAATTCATTGCCACAGGAGGTGGTGGCAGCTACAAGCATGGGCGGCTTCAAGAGGGAATTGGATCAACATTTGGAGCAGAGGTCCATCAGTGGCTATTAGCCACAAGGAATCGATAGGAACTCTTGGTCTGGGGCAAGGGATGCTCTGTATTCTTGGTGCTTGAGGGGGGCAACAGTGGGAGGGCTTCTGGTGTCCTGGCCCCACTGCTGGACCTCCTGAGGCCACCTGGTATTTTTGGCCACTGTGTGACACAGAGTGCTAGACTGGATGGGCCACTGGCCTGACCCAACCATTGGCTTCTCTTATGTTCTTATGAGTTGTGAGTTGTGAGGACCTCATCTCGAGTCTCACATCAGCTGTAAACTCACTTGGTGACCCTGTGCAAGCTGCCCCTCTCAGCCTCACTCCCTAGCCACAATATTTATTTAATACCCTTGTGTGCCACATTGTTGCCCTAACCTAGTAGGCCAGGCTTGCCCGATCTTGTCAGATCACAGAAGCTAAGCAGGGCCAGCCCTGATTAGTAATTGGGTGGGAGATTGTCAAGGAAGTCCAGGGTTGCTAAGCAGAGGCAGGCAATGGCAAACCACCCCTGAACGTCTCTTGCCTTGAAAACCCCATGAGGGGGTCACCATAAGTTGGCTGTGACTTGACGGCCCTTTCCACCACTTTACCATATCCTTTCCACCCCCAGTTATCGTTTCCCTTTAGTGGTTTCCAAATAAAAGTAAACAGAATGATACTATACTATAATATAAAACACTAAAAGCTACACGGTGGTGGGAAGTGCCGTCAAGTCACAACTGACTTACGAGGACCTCATAAGCTTTTCAAGGCAAGACATTTCAGAGGTGGTTTTGCCATTGTCTGCCTCCATGTTCTGGCCCTGGTATTCCTTGGAAGTCACCTTTCCAAATAGTAGTCAGAGCCGACCCTACTTAGCTTCCAAGATCGGGCTAGCCTGGGTACGATCCAGGTCAGATAAAAAGCTGGATAACCCCCATTAAACATGCAAAATATCAGCATTGTAAGAATGCAGAAAAAGGCATCAGCATAAAATTAAATTTAGAACTAGCTACAAGTTTCAGTAAATCCATTGGCAGAGTGGAAATCCATAATTTGAAATGCCTGAGAAGAGCAAGTTTTGGCCTAATACACCAGAAAAAGTTCTACCACCAGGCAAAATGCTAAAGGACAGAACCCGCTCTTCTTCTTATATTGACATTTCGACCTATCTTATAAGGCCGTGGTAAGGATTTTACTGGGTTGATGGCTGGGTGGGGGAGGATGATGATGATGAGATTGGATTTATACCCCACCATTCACTACCCGAAGGACTCAAAGTGGCTTACAGTCTCCTTTCCCTTCCCCTCCCCACACCCTGTGAGGTAGGTGGGGCTGAGAGAGCTCTTTTGAGAACTGCCCTTGAGAGAACAGCTCTGAGACAACTTGTAACTGACCCAAGGTCACACCAGCAGCTGCATATGAAGGCGTGGGGAATCAAACCCTGTTCTCCCAGGTTAGAGTCTGCGCTTCTAACCACTACGCCAAACTGGCTCTCCATTTCACCTTGAGAGTGCCGCATGAATTGTCCATGTTATTAAAGCCTTGGTTGTTGAATGAGTTTGGTGCCTGTGAGCTTGGTTTGAACTGGAGTCTCTGAAGGGGCAAATTTTGGGGTTTCAGTGTTGAGAAAGTGCCCTTTCAGCTGTGGCTGAAAGGATCATTTTGGAGAGGAACATCTGACAGGTGAAACTGGACTGAATGTGAGAAGCACAAGGTGGAGTTGAAACAGAGTTTGGAAAGATGCCAGGTGCTTCTTTTCTACTTCTCATGAATATGTTTCACTGTGTAGTCTTGTATAAGCCAACCAGGTACTTGATGGGCGCCAGGAATCTGCAGCCGGTCAGACAATATCGACATCGACAAATGGTGTCCTGTAAGCAGCAGTTTGGAATGCAGGCAGTAAATCCGTTATTGACATGTAGCATGACAGACAGAAAAGTCAATAGTGGTAAAAAGTATTTCATAATAGACAAAAAGCTGATTAATTTGTTGGAGTGCACAGAAAGTTGTCTGCTTTCCTACATGGGCAAAAGTCGATTTCCATGTTTGCGCTCTCGGGATCCTCAGAAACCTTGCGCGTTTCTTTCTTTTTTCTCACTAGGAATTTGTCATTCCTTTTTTCGTCCTTGAATGCTGCAGGACAGACCTGTGGCCAACCCTGGGCCATTTGTCTTTAAATGACCACATCCCATGGCTCGGAAGGGGGACTCAGCATTCCTTTGTGACTTGACAAAAGGACTGCAACTCTTGGATCCCTCCTTTTTTGATGCTCTCCAGAATGGGTACAGTGAATGTAAGCATGTGTTGGGCCTTTTGCTGTGGTGAGTGCAAGATGGGGATAATTTTTACCCTATCTTCTGTTCGTCCCAGGGGCGGGGGAAACACGGGGAAACTCCACTGCTGCAGTTCACAAATGCTTAAGAGACCAGAGATGCAAATGAGCCCTGTGCATCTGAGATTGACGTGAGATCATGAGGGTCTGGGGGAGAGGTATCAAACATGTGGCCCGGGGGCCAGATCAGGCCCCCGGAGGGCTTCCATCAGGCCCGCAGTGGAACTGGCCATCTCCTGCTTTCAGTTCTGCTGCTGCTGCATCATAGCTTGCTTTGCCAGACTCTCTCAATCGCTCAGCCATTTTATGTTTTAACCTGTGTCCTAGACTCAGAACTCTGAGCATGAAATTTCTGTCGTGAATGTCAATAAATCAAAAGTAGGTTTGCAGCTTACAGAGCTAATGTTTTAAGCATGTTTTTATTTTAAGTAGGAAAAAAAACCTTCATGTTTGTGTCCTTTATAAAGTTTATATCTCCACTACCTAGCATTACATTTTATGACACACATGGCGCGGCCCAACAAGGTCTCATTTATGTCAGATCCGGCCCACATAACAAATGAGTTTGACACCCCTGGTCTGGGGAGTGCACCGCATAGCACATGAGTTCTGCAAGCATATCCTTTGCTTTCCAGTTTCCAGGCTGTAGACTGTGTATTTGGGGCTCTTCTGTATGTCCCCTGCACAGACAGATCTTCAAGTGCATAGAGGAAGATAAGAGGGGACTGTGTGACCTCAGTTATAATTCGTCCCCTTCCCCCGCACGAGCACAGAGACATGTTCAATCTGCACACTTTTTAATATCTGTGCAGGGCTTATATTGATGGCACATTAAGGCTGATCCTCTTCGCTCCTTTCCTGACAGCGAATTAAACGATCGTTCCGTCTTGTCTTTATTCACCATCTTCTATTAGCTGCTAATGGTACATTGTGGAAATTGTGATTCAATACATTACTTCTCATGTTTGCCGCTAATCGGTATGTCTAATAAATAAATAGCTGTGATCCTTCCGCACCAGACGTTCCAGAGCCGTAAAGTAAATTATTCAACTTCATCTGATAACTGCTGTCTCGGCCCGCCTCCCAGAACAAAGTGTGATACTACCAAGCCGGGTATCTTTTCCGGATGCTAGCACCACAACGTATTTCTCTATTGTAGTTTGTATGAGGACATTCGGGCAGCCTGTTTAGAAGATATTCTTAAGAATGATGCCAAGCAATCCGATGACAGAATGTTGTATCGTTTACTGGCTTCACAAAACGTAGTGGTTATTGAAGCGGTTGCTAAGTTTTGTAACTGCCGTATAATGAGGAAGATGCGTGTTAAACCCATGAACTGAATGGCGATTGTGTATGAGTCTGATCTGTGCCAATAAAGGTTTTGAACTGAACTGAAACTCTGGTACCTAGCTGTGGCAGACCTATTCATCTCAATGAAAAATACGAACTTCCTAAGGATAGCGTCCTGTGGATCACCACCATCTTTCCCCCAGCTGCCTTTTCTTTAGAAAAAGTGTTCACACCAACCCCAGATTTCCTGCCTGACAGTGAAATTAAGCCTTGCACAAAACGCAAGGCTACCAATGAAAATGGCAGCGAGTGTCACATCCCTTTGCTCCCCCCATCGTATGACATCTAGTACAATGTTCACTGTGTTCTGATGTCATTATATTAATTGTTTGGTGACTGCTGGAAGGCTTGGGGAAACATCCAGTGGAATGATGTCTTGACATTACTGAGGGGGATGTAGGAACTCAACACAGGGCTTCCATTTTGCTGGCATCTCTGTGTTTCTGGTATTGCTGCCTCAAGGCAGCTGTCCCCACCTTGAGTTTATTTTGAAGCTCTAGTCCTATGGTCCCCAACCTTTTGAGCCTTACGGCACTTTTGTAATTCTGACACAGTGTGGTGGGCGCAGCCACAAAATGGCTGCCTCAGGAAGCGGAACCAGCCACAAAATGGCTGCCACAGCTGACCTTCTGTCACACAGTGGAGATCCTTGTGCTGTGGTGGGAGCTGCTGTCAAAGCAATGTTGTTAAGAATCTGCACAGCCCATCAAATCTCCAACGGCCAATCAGAAGGCTTACTGGGCAAAAGGCCTACCTGGCCCCACCCACTTTCTAAAAACACTTGGCAGGCACCAGAAAAGGTGTTGGCAGACGTTATGGTATCCACTGGCACCAAGTTCCAGACCCCTGCTCTAGTCCATCAGTGCATGAGGTAGGCATCGTGAAGCTCTAAATGTGTGGTAGCAAACACCATATTGCTTCTTAAAATGCTGATGACAAAACCCTATTCAGCTACACCATGTGGTGTGTATGGTTTGTGTGGGTTGACGTCTTGGCGCGGAAAACAGTCTGCTACATCAGCTGTCGTTCTCGATTAGCAGTTCCTCTTCAGCTGGACCGGGAACAAATACCGATCAGTAATAATATGAGGCTGCATTCCTTAAGGTTAAACGTCTGACAAGCCGATGAGATTTAATGGGCTGCGACACTCTTTGAGCTGTCACTCTGACATGACTTGCGGTGTCCTAACAAGACGCTCATGGATGGTAGTCTGACCCCGCATTACAATACATTAAGCCATCTTCCTCTCCCGCCTATGTGGAAAGCTGGTCATCTTCCTAAATTTGAATTCCTTGAGTGATGCCAAGCTATTACTTGTGTGAAAGTAGTTGCAGGAAGGCCCCAAAGAGCGTCTGCTTCGAGCTTTTTCAGGCCATATCTGTCTTTCTTTTATCCCACTCTGCAGGGGTCATTTCGTAGAAAAAGAGGTGCAGGAGCTCAATAGCATAACTTATTTGCATATGCCACACCCCCTGACATCACCGGAAGTGTGTCAGAGGGCAACACCCACTGCTCAGGCTCTACTGGACTGTTTTGGATCGCTAGCTATTGGGGGGGGGACGCGCAGATCTGCCCTCACAGAGGAGGGAGAGCTTGTACCTGAAGGCGGGCCGGGGGGGCTCTGTAACTTACCTGGCTGCTTCTTGCTCCTCGTGGCCCAACATAGGGCTGCTGGGAGCAGGGGGTGGGGCTTGTTGAATGTGCCCACCCCCTGGGCTCCTTGTTGCCGGAGCTCTGCTCCTGTGCGCACCGGCAGGAAATGACCCCTGCCACTCTGACAGAAGAAAATCTAGTCCAGTTTCCAGGGCAGAATTTAGGACCCATCATACCAGACTCATGCCACTCCCCATATATTGTGGACTCCAAGATGTCTATTGTCCTTTTTTTTCATGAAGGGAGGGGAGAAGAAAGAATAAAGTGCCAATAGACAGGGCTGGATCTAATGGGTTTAAGTCAGATTTTGGTGGTGGGACGTGCCATCAAGTCGCAGCTGATTTATGGTGACCCCATAAGGTTTTCAAGGCAAGAGGTGGCCAGAGATGGTCTGCCATTCCCTGCCTCTGCAGAGCAACCCTGGACTTCCTGGTTGGTCTCCCATCCAAGTACTAACCGGGACTGACCCTGCTTAGCTTTCAAGATCTGATGAGATCGGGCTAGCCTGGGCCATCCAGATCAGGGAAGTCAGTTTTTAGCTGAATATTAGGAGAACCTTCCTAACAGTATGAGCCGTTCAACCATTCACCCATTGTCTTAGGGGAGTGAGGCGGGTCATCCCACTAAGAAAGCCTCGCGGTGGATTTCCCGCATTGAGCTGAGGGTTGGACTCGATGCTAGAACTCTGTGGATGGGCTCCCGTTATTTCAGAGAAGAATTCTGCATTGTCTGTAGTAATCTGTTTTCATTGTCATAATGTAGTCTAATAATTAGTGTTTATATGGCCTTGTTTCTTTCTGTTCATTGTTTTTGTGTGCTTATTGTGTCATTGAGTCACATTCGAGATGTGATAGTGGATCATTCGGGAGCGCTGGTGCTTCATCTTGCCGGCTTCTAGGTTTTTATTTAGAGTAGTCTCTCAAGAAAAAGACTTGGAGTAGAGAGGGGGATCCCCCCCCTCTTTTCTCTGAAGCAGAAGAACCCTTGTGAGCACATGGAGCTGCCTTATACTGACTCGGACCATCAGTCCATCAAGGTCAGTCTTGTCTACTAAGACTGGCAGAAGCTCTCCAGGGTCTCAGACAGGGGTCTTTCTTATGAGCTCCTACCTGGTCCCAGGGGTCATTTCGTAGAAAAAGAGATGCAGGAGCTCATTAGCGTAACTCATTCGCGTAACTGATTTGCATATGCCACACCCTCTGACATTACCAGAAGTGTGTCAGAAGCCAACACCCACCGCTCAGGCTCCACTGGACTGTTTTGGATTCCTAGCTATTGGGGTGTGGGGGGGAAATGTGCAGATCTGTCCTCACGGAGGAGGGAGAGCTTGTACCTGAATAAAGCTTGGTCTTAAAGGTACCACTGGACTGTTTTGGATTGCTAGCTATGGGGGGGGGGGACACGCAGATCTGTCCTCGCAGAGGGAGAGCTTGTACTTGAATAAAACTTGGGTCTTAAAGGTGCCACTGGACTGTTTTGGACCAGGGGGGGTCTCTGCAACTTACCTGGCTGCTTCTTGCTCTGACTGAGGGCTGCTGGGAGCAGGGGGTGGGGCTTGTTGAATGTGCCCGCCCCTGGGCTCTTTACTGCCGGAGCTCCGCTCCTGTGCGCTCCTGCCTGGTCCTTCCCATTAGGGATGCCAGGGATTAAACTTGGGACCTTCTGCACACCAAACAAATGCTCTACCTCTCAGCCACAGCCTTCCCTTTTGGGCCAGTTTTAGAGAATCACATGGCTCATGGGCTGGCATGGGCTGGAAAAGGGGCATCCGAAAAGAGAAAGGAAGGCATTCAGCTTAGCTGTTGGCCTCTGAGATTTCCTGGGCATCTCCCATTGTCTCTGCTAGGCCTTGTTTTCTGGGGTCCTGTTAACAACATAAGAGAAGCCATGTTGGATCAGGCCTCCCACTGTTGCCCCCCAAGCATCAAGAACACAGAGCATCACTGCCCCAGACAGAATGTTCCATCTATAAAGGTAAAAGTTTCCCTTGCTCGAAAGCCGGTTGAATCCGACTCTAGGGTGCAGTGCTCATCTCTGTTTCCAAGCCGAAGAGCCAGCACTGTCCAAAGACATTTCCGTGCTCATGTGGCCCACATGACTAGACGGCAAGGCGCACCTTGCAGCTAATAGCCAGTGAAGAACAAGACTTATGTTCCATTTCTTTATCCAATCCCATCTTGAAGCTGTCTGTGCTTGGAGGAGCTACCACTTCCTGCAGCAGTGAATTCCACGTGTTAATTACTCTTTGGGTGAAGAAGTACTTCCTGTTTCCACTCAGTCATTGTCCCTGCTTTGGTGCCATTTTGAAGTGTGGCAGCAAGCCTAGCTTCTGCCCCTGGGAATCAGAAGCGCCCCCCACCCCCGGTGTAAGGAGCTTCCAAAACTGGGTGGCAACTTCACAGCAACCGAGACGTGCCAGAAAGCCATTTTGTTGTTGTGTCTCTTGCTTCTTGCTGGCCGTATGGGAAACCAAAGCAATCGTTATTAGATTTAGGCGGAATGAGCTGCAGATGTTCAGAAACTGTATTTTCGTTTTGGCAAGCGCTTACATAACGGAGCGGAGAAAAAAGCGAAGGGGGAAAAAAAAAGGAAAGTTGAAAAATAATCACCCTGTCTGATTACCTAGGCTGCTGCATCTCTCAGCAGGATTTTTCCTCCCTTTGCATACGGAGTAAGTAACAAACTGATCAAAGGTTTAAGCCCCGTTCTCAAAGCAAGAGATACGCATAAATCATTTGGCAGAGTTTGGCAGAGAAGAAGAGTCCCAGCCTGCAACTGGTGGGAAGGTTGACGCTGGGAGACTCTGTGGGGGCCCTGGGGAGGGAAGGGTGGCAAAGTCTGCGGAGGTCCGGCCGGCAGTTTCCCCTCCTTCTTCCAATGTCAGAGCGGCTTGGCTGGCGAAGACCAAGATGGGCTTGAAGGGGAGAGCGAGGAGGTGACCGGCCACGCAGGCCAGATTTGTCTCATGGGCTACCCAGCCCTGAACAACGACAAAGAAACAGGACATTGATAGGCGGTCTCTCTCTTGTGGCACTTCCCGGGGAAAAGGCATTTCTGGATTGTATGATGGGGAAGGGGGTTTAATTTCTCTCTGCTTCCTCCTACGTGTTTGGTTCCTCAAGAAGTGCCAGGGATTGCCAGGTGCTTTCTGCTCCAATATCGTGAATTGCTTTTGGGCAAGGCCGCAAGGAATGTATGCAACCTAACTCTCGACCCATTCCTGTTGTTCCCTCTCCCAGGGAACCTTGGGGCCTCTGGGCAGGGGAGACCTCTTGCAGACAAGCCTTCCCACACTACACTTCTCAGGAGTCTTTGGGAGAAGCCACAATGGTGAAAATGGTTTAAAGCCAGTGTAAGATTGCGGTGAATGTCTATGCCTGGCGGTGACTGACTGCTGCTTACGGGACAGCACCAGAAAGTAAGGATCCCAAAACGAAAGGTCGTTTCAGAGAGCAGCCGTGGTGTACTGCAGCAGGACAGCTGGATTTCAATGCAGCGACGTGTTAAGAGACCAACAAGAGTTTCACGGTATGACCTTTCCGAGACTCAGAGCTCTCTGATGTATCTGATGAAGGGAGATTGGACCCTCAAAAGCTCATACCCCTAAAATCTTCTTGGTCTCTAAGGTGCCATTGGACTTGGATCTAAAATGAAAGGGGCTCTTGAGAGAGTGTGCCCAAATGGGAGGGGAATGCCAGTGACCTATCCTGGCTGCTTCCCAGCAGTTCTAGCCATGTGTGGGAACCCGAGGCCCGATGTGGCTACGGGGCACGGTGCTCCCACCATGCATCTCTGGGGCAGCTACGGTGGGGGTTTGGGGGGCTCCGCCCTCTTTCTGAAAGGCACAACCTCACAAGAATGTCTCCTGTAAATGCTTTTTTCAATCATTTAAAAACATCTTTTTAAAGGTGTGCGCTCTTTTAAGCAGAGTGGGGTGCTGTCGTTGACGAATTCCCACACTGAGCAAGGGGGTTGGAGTAGGTGACCTCTAGGATCCTTTCTAACTCTGTGTCAAGAAACTGGTCTCCTTTCAGAGAGTTTTTCCTGCCCAAGTGCTAGCTTCCTTGACTATAGAAGTCCTCACCCCCACCTGCCGGCTTTTTCTCAGAATTGTTCTTCGGCTGGCAGAAGTGATTAACGTGCAGCAGCTGAGAACTGTCACCTAAAGTGGTTGACAGCTTGTAGTTTAGAGATCTATCCTGGTAACAGCTTTCTATTGGCTAAATGGCTGAACGCCAACCAGAAAATTTTTTGCCCCGCAAGCCACAAAATCCTGGCTATGGGCCTTCTCTGGGATAGCACCTCTTTCCCCCATCTCCTTATGGATACTGTCTCCCCTCCATGCGTGTGGCGTCTGTGGCATCTCCCATGGAAAGATCTCAGCAGCAGCAATGGGGAAAGGCCACTCTCTGTTGGAGACCCCGAGAAGCGAAGCTGATTGCCCACAAGTGGAGGCACCCCTGAGTTCATGGGGCCCACAACGAAGGAGGCCCAAGGTGGCCTAATGCAGCCCCCCTGCCACCCCTCCCTGAAGATCAGCACAGAATAATGGACCATTTGCCACCCTTTATCGTGGCACAACTACATAGGGTTGCCAGCATCTAGGTAAAGCCTGGAGATCCCCTGGAATTACAGCTGTTCTCCGGAGGACAGAGATTGGTTCCCTTGGAGGAAATGATAGGTTGGTGGTGGGGTGAAAGATGCTGAAATCCTGGTGAAATCTCTCCAGGGCTTCTTTGCCGTGGGTCCAGGTGACAAAAATGTCTTCAGTGAGACTCAGGTAACGAAGAGGTGCCAACAGGTAGGAGTTCAGAAAACACTGTTCTGCATCTGTCGTGAAAAGGTTGGCGTATTGTGGAGCCATGTGAGTGCCCGTGGAAGTGCCGTTGATTTGAAGGTATAAGTTCTCACCAAACCTGAAGTAGTTGTGGGCGAGAACAGACATGCAGAGTTCAGTGGCAAGATCTGCTGTGGTGTTGTCGGGGTTGATGTTTCTAATGGCTTGTAGTCCGTCCTGATGGGGGATGTTGGTGTACAGAGACTCAACATCCCTCATGGCTAGAGTGCTGTTTTCTGGGAGTTGATCGATGGACTGCAGTTTCCTCAAGAAGTCTCTGGAATCACGGACACAGCTGGGGGTATTAATGAGGTATCGTCTCAAGATGGAGTCCATATATCCTAATACTCCTACAGTGATGTTGCCTATGCTTGAGACAAGGGGACTTGCTGGTGAGTCAATTGAGCTGTGGAGCCCTGGCCCATTTGGAGACTTTTCTCTGGTTCTTGGCCGAGGGGGCATGGCTCAGTGGGAGAGCCTCTGCTTGGCATGCAGAAGCTCCCAGGTTCAGTCTCCGGCATCTCCAGTTGAAAAGGACACGGCAGCAGATGTGAAAGACCTCCACCTGAGACCCCGGAGAGCTGTAAAGAGGGGCTGTGGCTCAGTGGCAGAGCCTCTGCTCGGCATGTAGAAGGTCCCTGGTTCAATCCCCGGCATCTTCAGTTAAAATGACTGGCAGGAAGTGATGGGAAAGACCTCCGCCTGCGACCCTGGAGAGCTGTAAAGAGGGGCTGTGGCTCAGTGGTACAGCCTCTGCTTGGCATGCAGAAGGTCCCAGGTTCAATCCCCGGCATCTCCAATTAAAAGGACCAGGCAGGAGGTGATGGGAAAGACCTCCGCCTGCAACCCTGGAAAGCTGTAGATAGGGGCCATATCTCAGTGGTAGAGCATCTGCTTGGCATGCAGAAAGTCCCAAATTCAATCCCCAGCATCTCCAATTAAAAAGAACCAGTCAGTAGGTGATGTGAAAGACCTCCACCTGAAACCCTGAAGAGCCACTGCTGGTCAGAATAGACAGTCCTATCATCATCATCATCATCATCATCATCATCATCATCATCATCATCACCATCAAATTAAATTTCTACGGGGCCGGGTAACCCCGCCCTCCCCACGAATGGGCTCAGGGCGGCTCACAAACAAGGGCACCGTGTGCCGATACATAAAAACAGAATAAAAACAAACCTTGATGGATTCGGGGTCTGATTCAGCCAGGAAGAGCAGCCCGAGCACCAGAAAGAACGATTCGCCAGAGCAGACCAACAAAGGAACAACACCAGCCACCACCATAGGCACGGTAGGTTACCCCACCCCACAACACATGTGCCCCTAGTTAGAAGACAATAAAATGGTGACTAGCACCGACGTGTAAGCCGCTCAGAGACCCTTAGACAAGGGATTCGAGCGGGATATAAAGTTGAACTAATAAATAAAGCAGCTTTATGTGTGATCGTGTGTTTAGGGAAGGGGCCGTGGCTCAGTGGCAGAGCATCTGCTTAGCATGCAGAAGGTTCTGGGTTCAGTCCCCGGCATCTCCACTTAAAAAAAAAAAGAATTTGGCAGTAGGTGATGTGAAAGACCTCAGCCTGAGACCTTGGAGAGCGGCTGCCAGTCTGAGCAGTCAACACTGAATCCGAGGGACCAGGTTTTATTATAGGGAGGGTCTGTAGCTCAGTGGAAGAGCCTTTGCTCGGCATGCAGAAGGTGCCAGGTTCAATCTTTGGCACCTCCAGTTGAAAGGACCAGGCAGGAGGTGATGGGAAAGACCTCAGCTTGAGAGCCACTGCCAGTCTGAGTAAACGATCCTGAACTTGATGGTCAGAGGCTATTGCTTAGGGGAAGAGTGTCTGCTAAGCATGCATAAGGTACCAGTTTCAATCCCGGGTGAAAAGGAGGGGGCAGCAGGTGATGTGAAAGACCCCCACCTGAGACCCTGGAGAGAGGCTGAGCAGACAATACTCTCCTTGTTGGAACAATGGTCAGATTCAGTATCAGTGTTCCTTATCCTGGTGGACAGCCGTGTTGGTCTGAAGCAGCAGAACAAGGTTGGAATCCGGGGGCACCTTTAAGACCAACAAAGGCTTGTCCAAGGTATGAGTTTTCCTGTGCAGGCACACTTCTTCAGATACAATGAAATGGAAGTTACCAGTCCACACATGTAGACAGAGGGTGAGCAGTCAATTAGCAGACAGCATAATGAAGATGTTTAACAGATCCAAGGATCAAACAGGAATAACGAGCTTAGTTTATATCAGGGTGTCAAACGTAAGGCCCGGAGGCCAGATCCAGCTCGTCCAGGGCTCTTATGCGGCCTGCGAGCAACTGATGCAAGGGAAGGAGTGCTGGGGGTGGTGGTGGACGGAGCCACTATGATTGTGGCTTCAGCACGGCGGAACAACCTCATCTGCAGCAGTCAAGCATTGGTGGGAACATCTGCCCAGCGGCTGCACTGCTGCCTCTCCAGTCCGCCTCTGTGGGTTTTCCTCTGCGCCCCCCTCCCAGCCCAGGGGGCCTTGCAATGAGGCTACGCCAACTTGGAGCTTACCAGCTGCTGTCCTTTATACATTTTCTTTTTTTCTTTTAATTTTTTTTCCTTTATACATTTTCTGTCTGCCTGGCCCGACAAAGTGGCATGTATGTCAGATCTGGCCCTCATAACAGATGAGTCTGACACCTCTGGTTTATATGATTACCGCCTGATCATTTCCATTTCACTGTTATCTGAAACCTGCGCGCACATGAGAGCTGATACCTGGAATAAAACCTTGTTGGTCTTAAAAGGTGCCCCTGGACTCCCAACTTTGTCCTGCTGCTTCAGACCATTTCTATTGCGGATGAAGTGTGCATGCACAGGAATGCTCATACCTAAGACTAGCCTTTGTAACTGTACATCGCTTTGAGCCCACTGGGGAAAGCGATTAATAAATGGAAAGTATTATTTATTATCATCATTTGTTGGTCTGAAGGGTGCCCCACTGGACTCTTAACTTTGTTCAGTTCCTTATCTCTTCCCATAGGTGTCCATAGGTCGGGCCGGCGGGGGGG
>NW_015161989.1:163847-168199 GCF_001447785.1 Gekko japonicus | reverse complement strand
AAGGGCCCCCCTGCCCCCCACCCCCCCCCCCCCTCGGTTATCTCGGCAGAGCCCGGTCGGGGCGGCTCGCCCTCCGTCGCCTGCCCCCCTCCCCTCGCCGGCCTGGCACCTTTGCGCACGGGCGGGGGGCTTTCTGGCGCCCCACTGACCCAGTCGTGCCTCGCGCCTGCAGGGGACCGGGCACCAAGACGACTCATGGGGGAGCGGGGACGACGGCACACAACTGTGTTGAAGCGCTTGCATTTAAAAAAATGTTTTCCCCAGTTCTTTCTTGTTCTTAGGAGAAATATTAAACATGGGGGGGATGTGGAGAGTTAGAAAGAGGACACTGAAGTCTAGGGGAGAACTTATGGCGCACGGTTAGTTTTCTGCGTGTGGGGGGGGGAGCTCCGAGAGGGCTGCCCCCCCTAACTTCAACCCCAATTTTGCTCCCTGGCTCTGGAAGATCTAACTTAACAATTTTGTCTCTTTGCTGCGAGCCAAGCTGGGCTGGATTTCTTCTTGTTGGAGCGGCTGATGTGTCAGGAGGCGAGAGAGGCTTTTCCATTCCCGGGGAGCGCCGCTTCTCTTATCCAGTCTGCATGAGGAATGGGCTCTGGATGGACCAGAAGCCTTCCAAGGATAACGTGGAGTTAGCTGAGGGGGGGCTCGGATCTGATGGCCTGTCAGAGGAGAGCTGTCAGTTGTGGGTGTGCTGGATCCTGGTGCCACTACGCGTCCCCCCACTGAAAGCACCTCTGTCCTCAACGCAGGACATCCTATGCATGTGTGGCAACAAGCGAGGAGGGATGCAGTGCAGGCAGGTGTCTGAGTAGGGGTCCGTCTGGTGTTAGAAGGGCGTGAGATGCTTTGCGAGACTGCCACTGCTCTTCTGGGTTCAGACTGCGATCCAGTCCAGGTGTTTGTGCAGAGAGATCATCGCTTGCGGCTTTGCGGGCTGAGTATTGCTGAAGTAGAAGAACTGCGACTGCGGCGGTTCTCCCAGAAAGTTAGATGAAGAGCAGCTGGATGTGCAACATGCCTTGCAGGAAACTGTTCCTTGCAGTTGCACGAGGAGCCTAAGATTTGGTGCTGTGTAAGATCACAGCCGGATTTTTAGAAAGCACCCCCTCCAGTCTGGCAGAGACTTCTCGAAGGTCTTTGCTGCCGACGGCTGGCAGAGGGGGGAACGTGGACAGTTTCTGAAACAGACGGGAAGGGAGGGAACTAGGATGACCTTGGCTGGACCATGGAAAACCAGATGCTTTCAAAGCTCAGTCAGTGTCTGTCCTCAACAGCAGGTTGGTGTGTTTGTGTTGTTCTTTTGTGCGCGTGTGTGCCTGAAGGAATCCTAAAACTTTGGGGAGATGTTTTCAATTAGCTCTCCTGCCTTGTAACAGGATAATTTCATTTTCATGTCATCTCCCCTCCCCCCCAAAAAAGCTGGAATAATATTGCATGAAATCCTGGTGACAAATTGTATAGAAGGGTTTCCCCCTCCTTATTATGAACCCATACGATGTTCATATTACATCTCGTTTAAAATACCGGAGCAGGACTTGCCTTTAATGACTGTGCCGCTTCAAAACAAATCGTTTGGTACTTTGTTTTTTAACAATGATTTCTCCTCCACCCCGCCCTGTCACCAGAGTGTGCATGTCATTTGCTTTTGATGGCACAGAGCATTAAAACCAGTACGGTGAACATACAAGTGTCGAGTTGTCTCTCTGAATTTGGTCTCCTGACATACGACAGAAGCTCTATAGCTCCCAGTGAACGCTTTTGTTGCTAGAAGCTGGAACCTGAAAGGGTGGGACCTGAATGCAAACTGATACTTTTTGCTGCGTTTTGGCTGTTTGAAAGGGTTCCTTGCCCCCTCACCCAATGCATTTTCTGCCTTCCCCCCCCTTTTCAATTCCTGAGTGGTAGTGAGACTGCGAAAGCGAAAGTAAATTGCTGGCGGTCTCTTTCTAGTATTTAGTCATTTCCAGAAACTCTTATACAATCCTCATCTCGAAGGTCAGGATGCTTTTACAAGCCTTATCTTGGTTTGCTGCGAATGCTTCCTAAACGGCACCCAATCCCAGGGGTGCTTGCTTAGAGGTTCATTCCATGGAGTTCAGTAGAGAATGTTAACTGCATGCACACAGAAGCTTATACCCAGATTTAAACTTTATTGGTCTTAAAAGGTGTCACCGGAATCTAACTTTGTTCTATTCCTAGTAAGCCTGTTCTGGATTGCAGCCTTTGCGCTGCCAGATTATTCAGTGCTTCACCAAGCCAAGAATTGTAACTGAGTGTAGCTCCAACTCTCTCGGGAGCCCGGGTGCTGTGGTAGATTTGGAGTACCACTGATGAGGGCAAAATGGGAGATGGATAAATCTGATGCGCCAAAGGGGCTCTTGCACACTTCTCAAGCGTTTCACTGCGGTCCGCACAACACAACTTCCAGGTGGATTGTGCCCGATGAAAATGATTAACATCTGTTTGGATTATCCACTTTGGGCACCCAGATGCCTTAGTCTGGCCCTGACAGACAGCATAAAAATGGAGATCCTTGGCTTCAGTTTTTGGATGGGCAACAATGGAGGTGGAAGGGAAGGCCAGTTTATAGCGGATGGTAAATAGTTGCCTATTGAGGTCCTGGTGCCATGGATGGAGGACGTGGTCTTTGGCATGGTTTTTCTGCTGGGCTTTTTCTGCTTGTTGCATTGTTCACTGGATTCACATTTTCACTGTCTGGTGGCGGAGGTGCAACCAGGTAAATGGATCTCTTTCAATGACGGTGAACACCATGTCACCATCTTCTTGATTCACGACAGTTTTATGACCTGGGGTTTTAATTTGTTTCGAGAGCTGTAGGTTAACAGCAATTATTATTCTCTCCTGATTTCTGAGAAATGCAAAAGTTTGGATAGGTTTGCCTTTTTTTTTTTATTGGTAAGGCTCCCTGATGAATTGTGATTTTCTTTTCTCTTCACTCTCTTAACACACACCCCCACCTCGCTTTCTTGCTTGCGCACTTGTCTTGCACTGACCTCTGGCTGCCAGGAAAGAATAGACCCTCCGCTGTGCACTTGGAATGAACTAGACCGGAAGCAATAGGGAGAGCAATTTTTTTAAAAAATCTAAGCTGAACAGGGAGGTGCTGAAATAAGTCTAGGTGCCTAGAACATTTTATTTAGCCCTAGTGCTGTAAGAGCAATTTTGAGGGGATGTAATTATTTATCACTGCTGTGACTATGAGGCCAAACAAAAGGGAGATGGTACCAGTTTCCATGCTCCTGTTTAAATGTAGGGAGGTGGAAGTATTTTAACTCTGTGCCTCCCGTCAAATTGGCTCCAAGGGACTGTCTTACGGCTGTGGCCCACATGCCAGTCTCAAGTCCTGTGGCAGATGTCTTTTTCTCCCTTCAGAAAATAGAAAACGTTCCACTGTATAATAGGGGCTAAAAGAAAGAAGGCAGCCCTCACCCTCTTTTGCCATACCCATGTGATTAGTGTTCAGTGTTTCAGGTCCTATCCTTGAAGGTCTGTCACGCAGAAGAGGGCAAAGACTTGTTTCCCACTGTTGCGGGGAGGCCAGACTAGGTTGAATGGGCTCCTTTTACTGCAGGGAAGAGTTCAGCTGAACATCAGGAGAACATTCCAGATGGTAAGAGCAGTCGGACAGGGGAACAGATGACCTTGAGGGCTGGTGGGCTCTCCCTTTTTGGGCGTCTCCAAGCAGAGGTCAGACAGTTGTGCTGTAGCTTTGTGATGTGTCGTGGTTCGTTCATCGCACTGCTACGAGCCGAGAGTTTTGTGCCCGGATCCCTGCTTTGCCGCAGAGCCTGCAGTGTGGACATAGGCCAGTCACACACTCTCAGCGCATCTGAGCTTGCTGGGTTGTTGTGACAACAAAACGGAAGACTGGGGAGCTATGCACGCTGCCCCAAGCTCCTTGGAAGGAAGGGTAGGATAAAAAGGGTCCAGCTAGAACTTCAAGCACAGAGGTGTAGTAGATGGCCTGCAAAACCCCTTCCGACTTTAGAACCCAACAGTTTGTGATTCTTGGGTAGCCAGCTCCCTGGATTTCAACTCGTAATGCTTATGGCTTGCAGCCACATGAACAGGGGCCACGTACGTAATCTGTGATGTCAGAAAGCACATTACATTTAGCATTTTACAGCTCCCAAAGCCCTCCCTAATACTTAGAACAGCTACATACGATACACGTCAAGCTGCCTTATATTGAATCAGATCCCTGGTCCATCCAGGTCAGTATTGTCTACGAAGAAGAAGAGGAGAAGGAGAAGGAGGAGTTTGGATTTATACCCTGCCTTTCACTTGGAGTCTCAGAGCGGCTTACAAACTCCTTTCCCTATCCCTCC
>NW_015161989.1:160558-163821 GCF_001447785.1 Gekko japonicus | reverse complement strand
TTTCCCTACCCCTCCCCACAACAGACACCCTGTGAGGTAGGTGGGGCTGAGAGAGCTCTGACAGAAACTGCTGTGCCAGAACTATGGCTTGCCCAAGGTCATCCAGAAGGTGCAAGTGGAGGAGTGGGGAATCATACCTGGTGCTCCCAGATTAGAGTCCACACTCCTAACCACTACACCAAACTTAGACTGACAGTGGCTCCCCGGGGTCTCAGGCAGAGGTCCTTCACAGCACCCACTGCAAGACCCTTCCACTGAGATGCCGGGGATTGAACCTGGGACCCTCTGCATGCCAAGCAGATGTTCTACCACTGAGCCGGGGCCCTTTCCTGAAGGTAGAAGGCAATGCACTCAAAGCAAGAGGATATGTACTATAATACACATGAGCACATGGAGCTCCAGCTGCCTTATACTGAATCAGACTGTCAGTCCATCCAGGTGAGTATTGTCTACTCAGACTGACAGCAGCTCCCCAGGGTCTCAGGCAGAGGTCTTTCACATCACCTACTGCAAGACTCTTCCACTGAGATGCCAGGCATTGAGCCTGGGACCTTCTGCATGCCAAGCAGATACTCTGCTACTTAGCCCTCCCCAGCTCTGATTGGTAGGTCAGTGGTGTTTATCCCCATGTTGTAGGTCTGGGGTATCATTAAAAGAGGTAAAAGGGCTGCAAGAGATGGAGCTGAGGCTGGCAGATTGGGCGTGCTGGCCCTTAGGCCGCCTAGTGTATGTGAAGCTCTTGGGAATATTGTTGGTTCTTACCTTTAAAGCCCTATACAGTCAGAGACCTTCATACCTAAGGGATCACCTTTCCCCACATGTTCCCCAGAGAGCACCACGATTGGGGTCCCCAAATCGTCTGGCTCTGCTGGGTCCCAGAGAAACTGGGCTGACTGTGACGAGGGCCAGGGCCTTCTCATTGGCAGCTCTGCACTGGTGGAATGAGTTCCCGGAAGACATCAGGGCCCTACAGAACCTTTTACAGTTCCGCAGGGCCTGCAAGATGGAGCTCTTCCACCAGGCCTTTGACTAATGAGCCACACTATATCACTAAGGCCCTGGCCCTGATATTAACATAATCATTAACATCATTATAACCAGGGGTCATTTCCTGCAGGAGCGCACAGGAGCGCTCCTCCACCCCACTTTCTCCACCCCACATGTAAAGGGCTGTCTGTCTGCCTTCCTTGCCTCCTGAGCCCTGTTGTTTGAGAGCCCCTGCTGGAAAACTAAGAAGTCAGAGAGAGTTCTAGGGAAGCCCCAGTGCCTTGGGGGATCTCAGCAGTCAAAACGCCAATCCCTGACATCCTCTTAGCTCTATTTGCATGCCTCACAACCAGGGGTCATTTCCTGCAGGAGCGCACAGGAGTGGAGCTCCGGCAGTAAAGGGGACAGGGGGCGGGCACATGCAACAAGACCAACCCCCTGCTCCCAGCAGCCCTCAGTCAGAGCAAGAAGCAGCCAGGTAAGTTGCAGAGCCCCCCCTGGCCCAAAACAGTCCAGTGGTACCTTTAAGACCAAGTTTTATTCAGGTACAAGCTCTCCCTCCTCTGCCAGGACAGATATGCACCCCCCCCCCAATAGCTAGCAATCCGAAAGAGTCCAGTGGAGCCTGAGCGGTGGGTGTTGCCTTCTGACACACTTCTGGTGATGTAAGGGGGTGTGGCATATGCAAACGAGTTATGCTAATGACTTATGCTAATAAGCTCCTGCACCTCTTTTTCTCCGAAATGACCCCTGATTATAACATCATTTAAACAGCCAGATATATACCCAGTTGATAGTTTGTATTGTTGGGTGCTGCTCATGCCCACCATCATAGATGAATTAAATCAGCACTAGCACTTTGTATGTTTTTATGTGTATCCTGTTGTGATTTTAGATAAAATTTGTTTTATCTGTTTATTAGCCTATGTAAGCTGCCCTGAGCCTGCTTCGGTGGGGAGGGCGGGATAGCTATTAAATAAGTAAAGGTAAAGGTTCCCTTCCTCGAACGCCAGTCAAATCCGACTTTAGGGTTGCAGTGCTCATCTCCGTTTCAAAGCGCTGTCCAAAGACATTTCCATGGTCATGTGGCCGGCATGACTAAACACCAAGGCGCACGGAACGCTGTTACCTTTCTCACCGAACTGGTATCAATTTATCTACTTGCAATTTCTTGCTTTCGAACTGCTGGGTTGGCAGGAAATGGAACTAGAGACGGGAGCTCACTCCGTCATGCGGCACACTCGGGTCTCGAACTGCTGAACTACCGACCTTCCACAGCCTGCAGTTCAGCATCTTAACCACTTGAACCACCGCAGCTCCATTAAATAAGTAGATAATGATAAATAATAAAGAATAAAGCACTACCTAAATGCCTGGGGTGTGTGTGTGTGTGGTATGTTGCCATTACCGGAGTACCAAACTGGGCATGCAAGATGCAGCAGTGTGGGTGTGCCCAGAAGTTGGCCGTGTTTGTAAGCGTACATTAGCCACAAGCTTTAGAATGCAGATAATGATTTCAGAATGCTATCCGCTGAGTCCTTACCTGGCTGAGTCCTTACATTCTCTCTCTCCCCCCCCTTTCTTCAAGAGTCTTGACCTGGAGAGCCCAGGCTAGCCCAATCTTGTCAGGTTCCCTCTAAGCTGAGTTAGTGTGAGCTAGCTCACAGTTTTTTAGCCTCCGGCTCACACATTTTTGTCTTAGCTCAGGAAGGATGGGGCTCCAGAGCAAACTGATTTATGCAGTAGCCAAATCGCTTGCTCACAACTTTAATTCTAGTAGCTCACAAAGTAGAATTTTTGCTCACAAGACTCTACAGCTTAGAGGGAACATTGGTCTTGGAAGCTAAGCAGGGTCAGCCCTCGTCAGTATTTGGATGGGAGACCACCAAGTAAGTCCAGGGGTTGCTACGCAGAGGCAGGGAATGGCGAACCACCTCTGACTGTCTCATGCCTTGAAAACCCTACGGGGGATCACCAGAAGTTGGATGCGACTTGACGGCACTTTCCATCACCGTCCTCTGAAAGAAACAGAAGGTCGAGGGTAGGATGCCAAGGCAGCATGAACTCATATAGACCTCACTGTCTGGGGATGTAGAAGACAGCCCAGTCTCTGTGTTATTAACAATCCTAGTCTGGGCTGTCTTGTAGAGGATGGTGCGGAGCTGTTTTCTGTTGCCCCTGAAGGTCGGACCGGAACCAACGGGTTCGAATTAAATCAAAAGAGCTTTCGGCCAAACATTAGGAAGAACCTCCGGACAGTTAGAGCGGTTACTCAG
>NW_015161989.1:123528-160266 GCF_001447785.1 Gekko japonicus | reverse complement strand
GGGGGGGGAGGTATTTGTGAATTTCCTGCATTGGGCAGGGGGTTGGACTAGATGACCCTGGAGATCCCTTCCATCTCTATGATTCTATTAAACATTTCTAAAGTTTGTTCAAACGGCACTATCAGGTTCTAGACAGTTTCATGATGAGGCTGATGTGTTCCATGTTCCCAGAGGCAGGATCCAGTCCGAACCATTTGGGTGCCCCAGATGGAAATACAAGCTGGGCTCTAAGTTCACCAGCATGAGCCTCCGCGGTGCCACTGAGAACCAGGGTGGTGTAGTGATTAAAGCGTTGGACTAGGGTATGAGAAATGAAGGTTTGAATCCCCACTTTGCCCTGTAAGCTCGTTGTGTGATCTCGGGCCAGTTGCACACTCTCCAACTAAACTACCTCACAGGGCTGTGGTGACGATAAAACAGAGGAGAATGATATAAGCTGCTTTGGGTCCCCATTGGGGAGAAAGGCTGAATATAAGTAAAGTAGATGAAATAAACAAATTTTTGCTCATTGAGAGCTTTCCCAGTGGACAAAAGGTGCTCCGTGCTCCTTCTCCCTTGCGGTGCTGACTGATGGAGCTGTCTTGCGTTGTCTTAGAGATGGTCCCTCTCTGACTTTTGTCAGATCTGATCCACTGCCTGCAACATATTTCCAGGGGAGGAAAGAGAGCGCCCTCTGGTATTTGGCAGCTTTGTGGTTTGAGGAGGAGACTTTTTCTTGAAAGAGTTCAAAGCCTGTTTTTACTTGCGCTCCCTGCGAAGCTGGGAGGGGAAAAATCTGGAGAATCCCTCGGTCTAGGTGCTGCACACCTACAGGAGCCTGGCTGACGTCAAGGAAAAGCTCTGCCTGTGTGTGTAACGCAGCAGGATCAAGCCCAGGGCTGAGAGGCGTGCGTATGTGATGTTGTTTTTGTTGTTTCGTGTTGCGCTAATGAACGCGCCTGTCTGGAAATACCTGTCGATAAGAAACACGGCACTTAATGACAGGGCCCAGGTGGCTCTTGCAACCTTTGGGAAGCAGATGGCATTACCTTTGTGGAAGGGAGGGGGGGGGAAATGCAGATGGGCGTTGCACACTTTGCCATTGCGTTCTGTCCCCGCCCGAGTGCAATGCTTGGCTTCCACTGGGGCTGGCCCTCCCTTTCGGGGCTGGCCCTTGGGAAGCACCAAGCAGGCTGGGGTGTGTCCGCTGCCGTGGGCAGTGCTGCTGGGAGAAGGGACTGGGGTGCCACTCAGTTGGCCACAGATGATTTGGCCGCCGTGAAGTGCTGTCAGCGGGCCCACAAGATCAGAAATGCCCTTGTGTAAGTGGCAGTTTTGCTTTAAAAAAAAAAAATTGCACCAAGAGGTCGGTCCAGTGGCAGCGGCAGGGGGAGGGTCCTCCCGAGCCCTGCAAGAATCGGGGCTGCGTTCCGATGTGGCTCCTCTGGGAGTGGACGGCCACTCGAGTGAACTTCTGTTGTGTGGCAGGCCTCTAGTTAGCTCGGAGGGACTGAGGGGGAGGAGAACCGGAGAGAGGTGACTGCAACCCAGGCAAAGCTTTTACAGGCCTAGCAGGTTGGGCAGATTCGCCCAGGAGCCTGGGAGGCTCTCCCTCTCTGGTTAAGTCGCCTGGCCCCAGGGAGGCTGCCGGCTGTGCCCTCCAACTGCAGACAGTTTGGAACAGGAATGTGCTAGGGGTGGGGTGCTGGGGGAAGCCGGAGCAAACAACCCCACACACACACACCAGAAGTCTGGGCTTTCCCTGACTCCATTCTGCTTGGTGCTGGAGTGGCCCTGCACTCCGAGAAACAGTCTTCGGGCCTGGAGTCTTCTGATGATGGCAATTCCCATCATTCTTCCTGTCCGTTCTTAGTGCCATGATGCTTTACATACTTTGCTTTTGACTGATCAGTAGATGCCTGGGCTTGTGTTTTGTTTGGTTTTAGGGGTGTTCTCTTTTTTTGTGTGGCCAACTGCAAGTGGGAAAGCTACAGGGACCGAATTTACTGGAGAGGGAGGAGAGGGAACTTGGGAACGACTGGTTCTTACCTGGTGTTTACTGGGAAATGAAAGGTGGGGACTGTCTTGTGCTGATGAAAACGACCAAAAGGGGTTTTTTGTAACACCTCGTGCTTGCAGAATCAAATATGGCCATTTTTTGTGACCAGTGGCAGTAGATGAAAGTGTGGAGGTTGGGGAAGCCCTCTCTCTCCCGACTGTATGTGTATGGGGTTTGTTTTGTTTTTTTTACTAGCTAGCAGCAGCAGCTCTGCCCAGGATGGGTTGCATGGAATGGTGGTTCCATTTTCTACCTCCCTGCCTTTTGTTCTAACAAGAAGTGGGACCTGCGAAACTCGGGTGTGCGGGGGGAATTTCCTAAAGGCTCCCGGTCTGCAGAAGCAGCTCTGCAGGTAAGCCTTCTCTCCCCCCCCACTGATCCACCGGCAGTGAAGCCTGAGCACCTCCCAGCCACCGGGCCCGACAATCTCCCCCGTCGCCGATCCCCCCCCCCGGCACAGGCGGTGAGGCCAGAGCGCCTCCCAGCCGCCAGCCCGCCGCAGAGTTCCCAGAGTGTTCTCTGCGCATGCGCAGGGAACGCTCTTACTTTTGGGGGGATTTAAATATCCCCCGTACAGTTTTTAAAACTTTGTAGATTTTTCTGCACACCTGGAGACTGCCCCAAGTGTGCAGGAAAATCTCCCTGCCCCCCAACTGCCCCCGATGTGCGGATTTAGATATCTGAACGGAGGGGGCATGTTGGGAATTAGATATATAGATAGGTATTTTTCTGGTGGTGGAAAGTGACCTCAAGTCAGAGCCGACTTAGGGTGACCCCATAAGAGACGAACGTAGGTGGTTTGCCATTGCCTGCCTCTGTGTAGCAACCCTAGGCTTCCTTGGTTGTCTCCCATCCCGAGTATTAACCAAGGCCGACCCTGCTTAGCTTCCGAGATCTGACGAGATCAGGCTAGCCTAGGCCATCCAGGTCAGGGCAGGTGATTTACTAGAACAGGAGAAATACCGTAACATTATCTGCATGGCAGGAGAAAATCTTGGGATTCTGGATATCTCTTCCCTGGTGCACCCGGGAAATAAGCTCGTGCTATTTCACTGCATGCAGGTGCATGTCCCTGAGAGACTCTTGCAGATAATTAGTTGACTGGTTTTAAAATCTGGATGATTTAAGAGCTACTGTCGGTTTCGCTTCTTCTGTCCCTTCCATATTGTGGCATGAACATAGCTTTTAAAGCATTCACCTTTCCAGTATTGATCTTCAAGATTGTAGTTGGCCATTACAGGTGATAACTCAGAAAGATCTATTCCGGTGGGCAGCTGTGTTCTTTGCTGGTCTTAAAGGTGCTACCGGACTCGGACTTTAAAGTTGCTTTCACAGATGCTAAACAGTGCAGTTTCAATCCACTTCAGCAACCGTCTTGCAGGTGGATTTTGCCATTTCGCGCAGCAAAACCCAGTTGCAAAGTGCATTGAGAGTGGATCGAAAGTGCGTTATTTTGTGTGTGTGAAAGCCCTTCAGAAAGATCAAGTGAGCAGTTAATTCTCTCCTTTCAAAACATGCCCCCTTCCCCACACACACACACATACTGAGGATTTATAGCTCAGGAACATCCCCACGCAAACAGTTCTGCCACTTTTGAAGAGACCTCTGTTGCAGCCTTCTGTATAAAATTATAGATGTTTTGGAATATTGGTATATACCAAACAGTTAAAAGAATTGGAGTGGGGGAGAGACAGCAATGAATAGTACAATCCTAAAGGGTAACGCCTTTCTAAATCCATGGAAGTCATTTGGTTTAGAAAGGTGTAACTCTGCATCAGATGACACTGTGAAAGTCAGAGAGAGGCAGTTATGCAAAGTAATACTATTAATATCCCGGCTGTAAGTATATAATAGGACTATGTTTTCCAGCTATCTTGTACAGGAGTGAAGCCCATCCCAAAAATGTCGTCTTGAGCCGGCAGAGGCTTCACTAATATAAGCAGTAAACAGAGAGTCCATTTTGCTTGGAAAGGATTTGACTTTCCAAGATCCCTGTAGGCTTGTTTAGTTGAAGGGCTGGGTTTTTTTCATAAGTACCAGGTGTTGAGACTGGAAGGATGTGAAGATTTCCACTGCTGAGCAGTCTCTGTTTGGAGTGCAGGTGGGAAGCCACATTAAATCTTTATAAAGAATAATCACTGCTGATCGGGAGAAGTATTCATGTCTGTTGAAAGAGAAAGTCTTGGGTAAGGAATGGTGGTGGAAAGGGCCATTAAGCCACAGCTGACTCGTGGTGACCCCAATGGGGTTTTCAAGGCAAGAGGTGTTTGGAGTTGGTTTGTCATCGCCTGTCTCTTCGTAGTGACCCTGGTATTCCTTGGTGGTCTCCCATCCAAGTACTGACCAGGTCTAACCCTGCTGAGCTTCCAAGGTCTGATGAGATCAGGCTAGCCTGGGCCATCCAAATCAGGGCTGGGTAAGGAATCCTAGAAACATAGAATGTTAGAGCCGGAAGGGATCTTGCAGGTCATCTAGTCCAACCCCCTGCACTCTGCAGGAGTGTAGCCGAAAGAGAGCCCTACAACATACCCGAAAGACGGTTGTCCAGCCTCCGCTTGAAAATGTCCAGCGAAGGAGCATCCACCACCTCTCCAGGCAGTCTGTTCCACTGCTCAATCACTCCTACAATCAGGAAGTTTTTCCTGACATTTAGCCGGTAACGACACCCTTGTAATTTCCACCCATTAGATCTAGTCTTGCAATCCAGAGCGAGAGAAAATAGATCTGCTCCATCTTCCACACGACAGCCCTTCAAATACTTGAAGACTGCCATCATGTCCCCTCTAAGCCTTCTCTTTCCCAGGCTAAACATACCCAACTCTTTCAGCCTTTCCTCGTAAGACTTGGATTCCAACCCTCTCACCATCCTGGTTGCCCTCTTCTGGACATGCTCGAGCTTGTCAACATCCTTCCTACAGTGTGGTGCCCAAAACTGGACACAGTACTCCAGGTGAGGCCTGACCATAGCAGAATAGAGCGGAACTACCACCTCCCGTGATCTGGACACAATGCTCCTGTTAATGCATCCTAAGATTGCATTAGCTTTCTTCACAGCCACATCACACTGCAGGCTCATGTTTAGCTTGTGAGTAGGAGTAGGAGGCTAGTTTGTTATTTTGATCTGAGTAGATCTGCATCCAAACCTGATATGTTTGGTCACACAGCCGTCAAAGTGGTAAAATTACCTTGTCAAAGTCTGGGGTCCTAATTTGCCCCAGTGCAGTGGGCCGACAGTGACCAGCGAGGAACACACAGAGCCATTAGTTGATCAAAAAAAATGAAGATGATTCGTTGAGCACAATTCATAACCCAGCACATAAATAACAAAGCTATTGTTGGATCCCCAAGCATCGAGAATAAATCCACGTTTTCAAGAAAAGCAAAATTTATTTCAAAGCGTTGAAGACATACTCAAACACGTTCTTTGTTAGAACTGGGGATACACAGTTAGGTCAAGCATAATAAAGGAAATTCAAACAGATACAGATCCAATGAATAGCATTCCCGCTGGCGGGCTAATGAAACGGTTGCGCGCCCAGTCCATGGGAACCAGGCAGAACATCAGACAAAACACAGGTGCAGTACTCATGAGAAAATCAATAGGCAAGCATTACAGCATCTTCTCCCCCACACAACCTCCAGCAGTTATCTTGTGCATTCCAACGCAGGAGCAGGATGATAGAAAACAAGCCGGGTGCAACAGGGAAAGGATATGTACACAGAGGTCACAGAAAACAGAATGGCAGCTTGCTGACATACTGCCCCCCTTAAAATACACTTACAACACACCTCCCGGGTCGGGCGGGAGATCTCCCGGGCTGGGCGGGAGACCTCCCGGTTTGTCCGGGAACCTCTTGTGGAAACTACGGATCAGGTAAGGGGCCCGAATATCCCCTTCTTCCACCCATTCGCGGTGCTGGGGACCGAAATCAACCCATTCGATAAGGTACCAGAGTTTACCACGTTTCAATTTACAATCAAGGATATCAGCGATCTCAAAATGTTCATCCCCTTCCAAAATGACAGGTGGAGGAGGAGTAACTGATGGTCTCCAGGGAGACGGGCCAGGATCCTTCTTCAACAGGCTCATGTGAAAAACAGAATGCAGAGCACGTAAATTCTTAGGCAAAACAACATCAACCGCCACATCATTTATGACTTTACGCACTTTGAATGGACCAATGAACTTCCACCCCAATTTCCTGCTAGGCCGCAGCATCTTAATGTTCTTGGTCGAGACATACACAAGATCCCCAGGTTTCAGATCAAACCCCACCACCCTACCCTTGTCTGCCTGGGTCTTGTAAGCAGCCTTGGCTGCGTCAAGTGTTTGGCATAGCAGAGGCCATGCATTTTGCAAGGACATACACCATGTATCAGCATCCCCCACAGGACGTTGGCCCATCCCCTCCAGGAAAGGGAGGGGGGGGCTGTCGTAACCAGAGACAGCTTTATAAGGAGACATGCCCGTGGAGCTATGGACAGTATTGTTATAACAATATTCAGCAAGAGGCAACAATTCACACCAATCATTCTGTTGATAATTAGTAAAACAACGAAGATATTGCTCCAGGGTCTGATTAACTCGTTCTGTTTGTCCGTCAGTCTCAGGATGATACGCGCTGCTGAGCCCTTGTTCCACCCCTAAAATGGAAAGAAGTTCCCTCCAAAACTTAGAAACAAATTGGGTCCCCCTGTCAGAAATTAATTTAGCAGGTAATTGATGAATTTTCACCACGTGAGACATAAACGATTTCGCCAACCTCTGAGCTGTAGGCAAGGAAGGAAAAGGCACAAAATGAGCTTGCTTAGAAAATAAATCAACAACCACCCAAATAACAGTGTTCCCTTTGCTCGCAGGGAGGTCAGTAATAAAGTCCATGGACACCACTTCCCACGGTCTCGATGGGGTAGGGAGTGGCTGCAGAAGACCAGGAGGCTTGCCCACTCTGGGTTTAGTCAAGGCACAGGTTTGGCAGGACCGAACAAAAGTCAAGAGGTCTTTGCGCATCTGTGGCCACCAGAACTGTCTGCGGATGAGTTGCAGAGATTTAACAAAACTCCAATGCCCTGCCAGTTTCGAACCGTGAGCAGACTCCATCACCTCCCTCCTCATTGAAATAGGCACATACAGTTTGTCTCCAGAATAAATCAGACCTTCAGGGCTACGGACACAATCTGGCAACGCTTTCAGGGAGGCATCATCATCAGCAGTAAAAGCAGACATATATTTCTGGACCCAGCCCCCCCCCCCCCAGGGAAAAGGGAAGGCGAAGTTTCATCAGAGCGCGGAATCGAGCGCGCTTGCGCACGGGTGACCACAGCCCCCCCCAGGTGGGAGGGGGAAAAAACAGAGTCCATGATGATTTCACGCTGACTGTCATGTTGTGGGAGGCGTGAGAGCGCGTCAGCCAGGGAATTAGCCGTCCCAGGGAAATGACGAAGAGTGAATCGAAACTTAGCAAAGAAGTCCGCCCAACGAAGTTGTTTAGCGTTGAGAGAACGGGGGGATTTCAGCATCTCCAAATTCTTATGGTCAGTCCAGACTTCAAATGGCAGTTGCGCCCCCTCCAACCACTGCCTCCAAGTGGAGAGAGCCAGCCGGATCGCTGACGCCTCCTTCTCCCAAATCCCCCAGTTTCGTTCAGCGTCAGAAAACTTTTTAGACACAAATGCGAGGGGGTGTAAACGACCATCTTCCCCTTCTTGCAAAATAGCGGCCCCCATTGCCACATCCGAGGCATCAGTTTGGACAATGAATTTTTTAGTTTCATCAGGGCGCGCCAGCACTGGCTCAGAGGTGAACATCAGTTTAAGTTTCTCAAAAGCCTCTGCGCAAGCAGGGGACCATTTAAGCGGGGCGCCTGGTTTCGTAGCATCAAAACCCTTCCCCTTGGTCTTTAGCAAATCAGTCAGGGGAAGGGCAATTTGAGCGAAATTCTGGATGAAATTTCTATAAAAATTGGCGAATCCGAGGAACATTTGCAATTGTTTGCGGGTCCTGGGGGGCTCCCAGTCAAGTACAGCTTGAATTTTAGCAGGGTCCATTTCAACCTTCCCCCCAGAGATGCGATACCCCAAAAAGTCAATGCATGTCTTGTGGAATTCACATTTTGACAGCTTTGCAAACAAGTGGTGTTCATAAAGTCGCTTAAGGACCTGGCGCACCAATTTAATATGCGACGGGAGGTCCTGAGAGTACAGCAACACATCATCAAGGTAAAGGACCACTCCTTTGAACAAGAACTCATGTAGGACCTCATTGATTAGGTTCATGAAGACCCCCGGAGCCCCTTGAAGCCCGAAGGGCATAACGAGGTACTCAAACTGCCCCAAAGGGGTATTAAATGCAGTCTTACTTTCATCCCCCTCCCGAATGCGCACACGGAAATATGCATCTCGGAGGTCAAGTTTCGAGAAGATTTTGCCCTTGGTGGCCTCAGCTACCAAGTCCTTGATTAGCGGGAGGGGGTAAGCATTGGACAAAGAAACAGCGTTCAGACCCCTATAATCAGTGCACAATCTAAGCCCCCCGTCTTTCTTCTTTCGGAAAAGTACAGGCGCGGCGAAAGGGGAGGAAGCCGGGCGAATGAAACCTCGGGCTAGGTTTTTATCAATAAAGTTCCGCAGTTCAACTTTCTCAGCCGGCCCCATCGCATAAATTTTACCTTTGGGTAATTTACAGTCAGGCAAAAGTTCAATAGCACAGTCAGTCGAGCGATGGGGGGGCAATTCGTTAGCTTCCTCTTCGCCAAACACTTTCGCCAAGTCTCTATACTCTCGAGGCAAAGAAGCTAACTCTTCCGGTTGCAAAGTGCCGCAGGGGAACTGCGCGGTCGGCTGGTCCCCCCACGAGTCCACCCAGCAGTGATCTACACACTTAGCCGACACAAATTTGACAACCCCTTCTTCCCACAAGATGTAAGGGTCATGGGTAAACAACCAGGGACTCCCCAGTACTAAGTCGAACTGCGATTTAGGGGTGACAATGAAGGATCTGGATTCCCAATGATCGCCAGCCCCCAACCGCAAAGCCATAGTCTCGTGCGTACAAGGTTCCATGGGTGCCCCATCCATCTGGGTAAAAATGATGGGAGACTTCAAGGGGACTATCCCCGCTTCCAGTGCCAATAACACTCTAGGGCTGATGAGATCCCTCCCACACCCAGAATCAATCAACGCTCTCACCCTAACGTGGGTCCCCAGGAGCGGATTCATTAACGAGACAGTAACGAAAAACAGGGAAGGGGTTTCTCTCACCACCTTGGGCGCAGCATTAGAATGGCCTTGTCGTTTTGCGCCTCTCACAACAGGCCGTTGTCGTTTTCCGCCGTTTCAGGCACCACCTCTTCTTCTGACTCGGCAGCAGACGGTTCGTTTCCCTCCGAACCTTGGGCCGCCTGCAGAGCTTTGGAGAAACGCGGTTTAGCCATTCCCTTCTTCCCCGTCAGCGGTGTCTTCGGGCTTGGAGTAGGCGGCTGTACTTTACGGCTGCCACAATCCACAGCGAAGTGCCCCTTCTCCCCGCACTTGAGACAGAGCCCCATCTTCATACGTAGTTCTCGTGCTGATTCCGACAGGCGTTGAGGCTTGGGTTTGGAGGCACCGGCAGCGGCGGGTCTGTTGGTCGTAGCAGCCAAGTCGAGTTTGATGGTGGTGAGCCGGTCTTCAGCATTTTCAGCTTCCTGGGTCCAGGCCATCAGGGAGACAGGATTGACAGTCTTCAGAACCGTTTCTCGGATGTCTGCGTTGAGACCCAAGCGATACATCTCAGCCAATATATGATCAGGGTAGTCTCGGAGCTTTGCTGCTTGCTTGTGGAATTCCAGAGTGTACTCGCGAACCGACTTCTTGTTCTGGCGGTAGGTGCGGAGAAACGCTTTAGCTCTTTGACTCGCGTTGACATCTTCAAATCTCGCCCGCAGCGCCCACATGAATGCTCGCAAATTCAAAAGTTCCGGACCGCGGTCATTGTGCAGTCCAACATACCATGTGGCGGCGTCTCCTTTCAGTCTTGCCGAGATGACATCAATAAGACCAGCTTCATTTCGGAACAGGTGTCGACTCTCTTCTACGAATTTATGCACCCTCACCGTGAAGAAAGCGAGTTCATCTGGGTTGCCGTCGAAGGTAGCCTCCAGTAGATCCTTGGGTCTGGGCCGTGGAGGCCTTACCAACGGGCCCAGCTGACCCGGAACTCCCCTGGGAGGGAAACCCGGTACAACCGGTGGCCCCGCTGGCATTGGCCTCAGCGGCGGCGGCAGACCCGGCACCGGCGGACCCCCCGGCATCGGCGGTTGCACAGGCACTTGCAGAGGCGGTCTCACCGGCGGCTGCACAGGTACCTGCTGCGCGGGAACTCCCGGTGCTTGCAGCGGAGGTCCCATCAGTGGTTGAGCAGGCATCGGCGGCGCGGGAAATCCCGGTGCAGGAGCAACTTGTTGCTGCGCGGCGTGTGCGTCAAGGAAATTAGCCATTCTAACGTCCATCATTCCCGGCAGACCTTCCATCACATCCTGGAATGCCCGCATTAAGTCTCTCACCGAGTCTTCCAGTTCTGCTAGTCGTTCCCCGGTAGTTTCCTCCGGGATGGGGTCCCGAGGTCGATAGTCCGGGGGTGGGTCATAGTCCTCTTCCGTTTGGAAGGCTCCGGTGCCCTCCTCATCTTCTGCGTGGCCTCGCGGCCCCGATGGCTCGAACATCCACTCCTCGAGGTCTTGCTTGGAACTCCCCTTCTCCGAGGTAGTCCCCGGCTCCGGGAACAATCCCTTGTCAAACAGACTCTCACGTAATCCGCTCCCCCGACGGGAGTACACCTCTCGGGTGCCCTGAGTGTTGTACATAGTCCAGTCATCCTGCTGTTGAGTCTTCCGCGGACCCCAGTGCGAAGGGGTCGGAGGCGGCCAAGACAGATGTGCAGGCAGGCGGGGAATCGTTCCCCCCACGGCACCCTCCACCGAGGCTGCAGTCGTGAACACCAAAGGAGCGGAGGTATGTGGGACCGATCCTGAGTCCCCCTCCGTGTTAAGTAGGTTTCCCTCAGTTCCGCTCATGATCTTGCCAGATTCGGAACGATAGGAGAAAGAGAGTTCTAACAATATGTTGGATCCCCAAGCATCGAGAATAAATCCACGTTTTCAAGAAAAGCAAAATTTATTTCAAAGCGTTGAAGACATACTCAAACACGTTCTTTGTTAGAACTGGGGATACACAGTTAGGTCAAGCATAATAAAGGAAATTCAAACAGATACAGATCCAATGAATAGCATTCCCGCTGGCGGGCTAATGAAACGGTTGCGCGCCCAGTCCATGGGAACCAGGCAGAACATCAGACAAAACACAGGTGCAGTACTCATGAGAAAAGCAATAGGCAAGCATTACAGCATCTTCTCCCCCACACAACCTCCAGCAGTTATCTTGTGCATTCCAACGCAGGAGCAGGATGATAGAAAATAAGCCGGGTGCAACAGGGAAAGGATATGTACACAGAGGTCACAGAAAACAGAATGGCAGCGTGCTGACAGCTATAAGCTCTTGAAATCGAGAAAGGATAGAAGAACACCTAGAACGTGGAGAGTGGAGAAAAATGCAAACTTCTAATGCGTTTCAGGCAACGCAATTAAAAATGTAGATGAAATGCTTTAATGGAAAGCACCAATAAAAGAAAATTATATGGGACAATAATAATAGATTGTTATTATTCAATTATAATTGATTACTTAGCAATAAAACATGTGATAGCCTAAACCACTTAGTCATAACTGAAGCCAAACCGTCTTAAATTCCCCTGTATTTCTACCTTATTCTAAAGCTGTTTGCATAGCTGTCTTTTCTTCCTCTTGAGTTTCCAGATGGCATCCTTAAAAAGGCACTGAAGTCAGAAAGAAACAAAGCAATAGAGCCCTGTGAAAGGATGGAGAGAAACGAGGGATGGAGAGAAAGGAGAGAAGTAAAGCACAAGGGCCCCACAAGAAGCATAAAAGGAGCAGGGGAAAGAATAGAATTAGGTGTGGATTAGAGGAAAATTTTAGACCTCAGAGAGGAACAGTCTGACCTAGCTTTCTACTTTTTCATTGATCAGAAGCAACCCATACTTAGAAGGGACGGGGTTTTCCTGCTTATCCAAGCATCCAAATCTATTCTCCAATTATTTGCTTTTGGTCTCTTCCAAGAAAATGCCCTTTCTCGACCTTCGCTTTCATGGAACGTTCCCTTTCCATTGTCTGTCCTGTCTGCATCACCAGGCAGAGGTGTGGTCAAAGTTGTTGGCTCCTGTGAGCAACTTTGCCGGCTCTTCCGCTTTATGCACGCCCAGAGTCATGCCACCTCTGTCTTCTCATTAAGCCGACTGTTGAATTACCATTTTCACCTGACCTTCACGACACCCCTGGCTCCTGAGATTGGGTGGTTAGGCTGCTTCTGCTTGCAAAAAAGATTCTTCTTGTCCATTCTAGCTAGGCGGGCCCATAACTGGCCAAACTCAGGTTTCTTCAGCGTCACCAGACTGGGTTTCTTTGGGGTTCAAGGATCAAGTTGAGGGATGAGATTAGCATCTTGGGGTGCCGCAACCACAACATCTCTACGGAGAGAGGATTTGGCATGTGTGGTGTGTTTTGAGTGGAGTGTCTTCAGTGTATTAGTTTTAAAGATGCTTTAAACCGATGGTGTTTATCTGCAGTGTGTGTGTGTGTGTGTGTGTGCACGGACTCTAAACTGGAAGAACCGGGTTTGATTCCCTACGTCTCCACATGCAGCTGCTGGCGTGACCTTGGGCCAGTCACAAGTTCTCTCAGAGCTGTTCTCTCAAGGGCAGTTCTCAAGAGAACTCTCTCAGTCCCACCTTCCTTACAGGGTATCTGTTGTGGGAAGGGGAAGGCTATTGTAAGCTGCTCTGAGACTCCTTCGGGTAGTAAAGAGCAGGGTATAAATCCAATCTCTTCCTCTTCTATCCTGCTGCCATCTTGAAGCTTTCCTCGGGCCTTACGTGTTTTGCAGATCAATAATTCTTTGTTCTCAAGCTAGTCTATGATTCTGAGCCTTAAAAATGAGAATCAGTAGTTCTGATTTCATGCCCCTTTTCTCCCAGAGTCCAGCTGCAAATGTAATCCTTGACCACAGTTGGTTGATGGTTTTGATTTCACTTTGCCTCTCTGCCATTTGGGATTTGGTAGCCCTTGGCTCTACTCTTATATCACAAATCATTCCTTTAAAGCTGCTTCTTTCCTCTTTCTGTTGGGCTTCCTTCATGCTCAGTTATTGGCTTCCATTTCTTTACACTTTTCCTCTTAGCCATCAGATTTCTTCTTCTGGATCACAGTGTCACTGTTACATTGATGATACTCAGCTCCAGTGTTCTCTCTAAGCTGAGTTAGTGTGAGCTAGCTCACAGTTTTTTAGCCTCCGGCTCACAGATTTTTGCCTTAGCTCAGGAAGAATGGGGCTCCAGAGCAAACTAATTTATGCAGTAGCCAAACCGCTCGCTCAGAACTTTCCTGCCAGTAGCCCACAAAATAGCATTTTTGCTCCCAAGACTCCACAGCTTAGAGGGAGCATTGCTTCTGTTCCTCACCTTTCTCCCTTTGTAGTAATATTTCCAAGAATCTTTCCGGTATTTCTGGGGAGATCTATGGCTTCTCTCTCTCTCTAATATTTCTAAAATTCTTCCTTTCTGTCTACTGATTCTACTAGAACTCTTACCCAGACTGTCATTTGATTTCTTGACTAGTGTTCTGCTCTTATGTCGTCTTGATATATGTTGCTCAACACTTATCTCTGTTTCCACTTCTGCTCGCTTAATTTTTCTTGCCTCCTGCTTTAATCACGTTACACCTCCATATGTATTTGTTCTTTGACTTCCTTTATGGTTTCATAATCATTCTTTTTCTTCCAACTTTTAAGTCTCTTCATTTAAGTCTCATACCTTCTTATCTTTCTGACTTCCCTGTTTTCTCTTCCTTATTCCTTTGCTCATCAAATGTGTATCTTCCCACTAAACTTCCACTCCCTTGCAGTCTTTCCCACATTTACACCGTCTTTCCCTTGGACGGAGCCTTTAGGCATTTGGCTAACCTCCTGTTTGTCTCCCTTTAAACTTGGGGTTTTTCTTCTCTCTCCCTGGTCTTCTATTTGTCTTTAATTACCTGCTGAACTTTACATTAATTATTATATTGGCTTTATTTTTTTTTGCCATATCCATCCAGCACAAAGGTCTTCCTTTTTATCCCTCATAGTCCCCCCTATCCTTTTGCTTCATGTATTTTGGACTGTGTTCTACAGGCACGGGATCTGTTTCACTATACTCACGTAAATGCATGGAATATACAAAATATACAGCACAACGTACAGAATAGAATAGACATACTCGAGTCCTGCTTTAAAATAGGCAGATAAAACACAGACCTTAAGTCCAAAAGCAATAAATTAGCCATTCTCGTGGACAGATATCTCACAGTTGGAAAAATCTGTGTCATTGGTAGGTTCCAGAACCCCATCTCAGGAGCTTCATCCAGTGTGGCATACTGGACAGAGTGTCAGACAGAATCTGAGAGACCCAGGTTCGAATACCCACTTTGCCATGGAAGCTTCTTGGGTGACCTTGGGCCAGTCATGGACTCTCAGCCTAACCAACACAGCATTTCCCTCCCTAATGCTGGGTTTTAATTATTAACTTTTAATGTTTTGTTTTTATTGTTATGTAAGCAGCCTCAGGCAGGTTCCAGGAGAGGAGGCTTAATTTTTTGTTTCTAAAATAAGTAGCCTACCTCACTAGGGTGTTGTGAGGATAAAATAGAGAACAAGAGAACGGTGTAAGCTACTCTGAGCCCCCGTTGAGGAGAAAGGCAGGGGATGTAAAGCAAATAGATAAATCATTTCTTCAGTCTATAATAGCCAATCATGAACTCTATTTATCTTACAGAGAAACGTCTCGACCAATTCCTGTATTCTCTATTGCTTCCACACTCAGTGCTTCCCAAGTCTTACCTCAGTTTACTCTGTATTTTGACCCCTAGTGGTTAGGTTTCTGCATACAACTTCATATGACTGCTGTCTCGCAGATCATAAACTCGCTTAGTGTGGGAAACGCAACCTGCTTTTTTCTTAGGGCTTCCAAAAGGTAGGGAAATCCTTGCATCCCTGTCTAACTTTAGCCCTCAAGTTTTATCTTGAAGATTTTTTTTGGTAAAATGAGAGGCTAGATTAAGAACCAGCATTTGGATAATCCAAATAAAAAAGCTTTTGTGTAGATCAAACAAAGAGTTTCTTTTTCAGGCCGAAACGTGTATAAATGCAGGGCTTTTTTGGTAGAAAAATCCCAGCAGAAACTCATTAGCATATTAGGCCACACCCCATGCTTTTCCTTGGCTTGCCCGGGTGCCCCGCGGCTGTGGGGAGCCCGGGCAAGCTGGCCCCTGGAGGGAAGGGAAGGCAGTTTAAACTGACTTCCCTTGGCTTGCCCGGGCGCCCTGTGGCTGCGGGGAGCCCAGGCATGCCAGCCCTTGGACAGGCCGGGGAAGGCACGGGAAGGCATTTAAATGCCTCCCCGATCCTTTCAGGGGGGCCCCTGGCTCGTCCGCCTCGGAGTCGCAGGGGGGGGAGTTGCTCTCCAGGCCTTCCCTCTGTAGCGAGGCATGTGGAGGTTTTGGCTGTAGTGGGCGTGGCCAACTCTGAAGCCAGCTGGAACTCTGTTCCTGTGCGTTCATGCCCCAAAATAATCCCTGTATACAGACTCTGAGGCTGAACAGTAGACTATGACTGATGAGAATCCGGACTTCTTTCAGCTTGTGCCAGGATTCAAATCGTGACAACTGTTTTTGTTTTAGTCTTCTAGTTTGGTGTAGTGGTTAAGTGCGCGGACTCTAATCTGGGAGAGACGGGTTTGATTCCCCACTCCTCCACTTGCACCTGCTGGATGACCTTGGGCAAGCTATAGTTCTCTCAGAGCTGGTCTTGAAAAAGAGCCGTTTCTGTCACAGATCTCTCAGCCCCACCTACCTCACAGGGTGTCTGTTGTGGGGAGGGGAAGGGGCAGGAGTTTGTAAGCCGCTCTGAGACTCCTCTGGGTAGTGAAGGGTGGGGTATAAATCCAATCTCTTCTTCTTGAGTCAGTCACAAGTTCTCTCAGTGCTGTTCTCTCAGGAGCAATCCTCGAGAGAGCTCTCTCAGCCCCACCCACCTCACAGCGTGTCTATTGTGGGGAGGGGAAGGGAAAGGAGTTTGTAAGCCACTCTGAGACTCCTCTGGGTAGTGAAGGGCGGGGTATTAATCCAATCTCCTCCTCCTCTGGATTTAGCCATTCAGGTCTTCATCAGAGAGTAAGCACCAAAATTGCATTCCAACAACTGGGTGGAAGGGCATGAAACTAGTACTTGCATTCATACTTTACTGCCATTGTTGCTTCAGACCGGTTAGTATAGTTGGCAGGATCAAGTAGCAAAGCTTTTCCTGGACTGAACTGTTTGGTGCTAGAGGGGGCAGATTGCATATTTAAAGGTGTCCCATAGAGCAGAGAAACCCTCCCTGTAAAGAGAAAAATTGTGTGGCAGGGCGGAGAGACTAAAGTCTTCTCCCTGATCTGCTACTTTTCTACCTGCAGGGAACTCCCTTCCCCTTGAGGGAGCAGATGTACTTGTCCAGAGTGCAAAATTTTCATGTGTCAGAAGCAATGTTTCATCTAAGCTGTGGAGTCTTGTGAGCAAAAATCCTACTTTGTGAGCTACTGGCATTCAAGTTGTGAGCAAGCGATTTGGCTACTACATAAATTAGTTTGCTCTGGAGCCATGCTTCCCGAGCTAAGACAAAAGTGTGTGAGCTGGAGGCTAAAAAAGCTTAGAGGGAACAGTGGTCAGAAGCTAAATTATGAAGGCACACGTGTCAGTAGCTTCATCTCACAAAGAATCTGAAAACCGCTGTCACCACGTGCCAGTCCGGCTGAAAAACTTCTACATCAAAGAGCATTGCAGCATACTTTGCGGCAGAGGAATACATCAAAGGACTCATCCGGGATGAAGATCTGTAGAGAGGGATGTGGCCGAACACCTAGGTCCCCCGTGACTGAGAACAAAGATGGCCTTTTTGTAAAGGGGAGAAACGGGCTCCTTTTGGTGTAACTTTGCCCCCCTCAATTACTACAAAGGGAAAGATGTGTGTGTGTGTGGGGGGGGGGGGAGATTTCAGAAACAATCTGTGTGCTCACCTGGGGAACCAACAACACAATCTATGTGTACAGGCAGCTCAGGAGTCACCAGAGTCAAGGGCTGACCTTAGCCGTTTGGGTGCAGGTTTGTGAAGTATTTAAACAGGCTTCCTTCTCCTCCATTACAGACCCACAACTATCCAGGCCAGGCTGTCATTTAGCTCCCGTCTTCCTTGATTTTGTTACCCGGGTTTAGTGTGAGCTCCTTCTGGATTCAAAATTACAGTGTTCCAAAGAATGCACAGATTGCTTTTCTCTTGGCCCCGCAAACGGGCTCAGGGCAGCTCACAAACAAGGGCAACCATGTGCCAATATCAAATATTAAAACCAGAATAAAAAACAACCATAATTAACAATAATAAAGTGCTCAGTGATGTTCATCATTCAGATCGAATCAAGATGGTGACCTATAGATATTACCCAAGAGCCCGATTCAGCGGTACCGATCCGTCGTGATACTGTGGCAAGATCTTTATAATGGGCCATCCTGTTACTCTGTTGTTACCACAAAATAGTTGTTGGTGGTGGCAGTGGCGGCTCCTAGTTGAAAGCCTAGCGGAAGAGCTCCGTCTTGCAGGCCCTGCGGAACTGTGAGCTCCCTGCGTTGGAGCTCCATAATAGGCTAGGGGTGGAATTCTACCTCTGGGTTCACTGTGACTTCCAGGACTAGGAGAGTTCTGTTTGTGAAGCTAGTATGTTGGTTTGAACGTCTTTGGAGCTCCCTCCTCCAACTAGGGGTACCTGAGCCTGACCCACAGAGTTCCTTATTAGCCCCCATGTTTCTTGACAGCAGCCGCAAATCTGCCCAAGCTTCACCCTGTGCCACTCTCTGCAAAATACAACCTAAGCCGGCTTCCATGGCACATGTAGAGATTGTTCCAAGTCCAGAAGAAAGTCTGTGCATTTGATTATGCTCACGGACAGCATAAATATGTACAGGTTTGATATCTAAACAGTCCAGTGTGTGGAAGATAAAAATAAAGCTTGCTGGAAATCTGCGGCTAAATGTTCACGTGGCATTTAAAAAAAAAAAAAAGCAAGCCCTGAAGCCTTTCTTTCCAGAGGAGCTGTTTGCACGAGTTCTTCATTGCTGTTCCATCTAATATTAGGCGAGACTCGGCCTCAAATCCGTCTGGCTTCTCCGCCGCAGAAGCCCACATAGGCTGACTGCTGCAGTATGGAAACTTCGGCATCCGTGTATTTTGCTGACTCAAGTCTCCTAAAGCATGGTATATTTTTAACAAGAAAGTACAGATTTCCTGTGCTGGTAGTCAAATTAATAAGCGAGCGTCTGGCTTTCTATTAGGAGGGGAAAGAACCTATCGCTTAAAATTCATCCTTTTTAGAAAGAGCCTCACGGTTTATGAGGCACTAAAGTGGAAAGATGGGCTGCCGGGTACTTGATGCCTACCGCCCCCCCCCCTCCAATTCTAGACAGGCAGCAAAAGCCAGCCAGCTTGCCGTCCATATACTTCGGCAGAATGCAAAGGCCAGGGCAGCCCACAGCCTTTCGGGCTGGGGTCCGATGCTGAGAGAAAGAAGCGCACTGGTCCAGGTCGGGTTTGAACGGGGGTTTTCTGGTTCACATCCCAACCTCCTTGCCCTTATGCTGAGCCAGCTTTCAGGATTTACACAACAGAGACTTTCTGCAGCTGCTGGGACCGAGGCTGGAACACATTATCCGGAGGTGGGGCTGATACACCACCAGCCCGCTGAGCAAAAACCAAAGCGCTCTAGGCTCACGGCAGTATGTAAGTGCCAATTGCTTGGGCGTTCCAATCCAAGTGTGGGGGTTCTATGCGCACTTGCAGCAAGTGGTGGTTGCATAACTTGCGGCATGGTGGAAAGCCGGGTGCTGCTGATGTGCTAATCTTCATCCATGTGATGGCTTTCCAGAGCACTTGTGCAACCTAATCTGTACAGGACTGGAGAAGTAGAAAAGATCCAATGCATGCTGAGGAGAGTGCTGCCGCCATTTTTCTGGCTATCGGGGGGGGGGGTTGATTTACCAGAGATGGGGCTCCCTGGAAGCCATTGCTTATTGCCCTTCGAAGCAAGGGAGCTGTTTCCCGTGACTCCCGTGCGCTTTTAGTGTGCTGCTGGAAAGCTCGTCTTCTAGATCCACCCACATTTGTTCTTTGCCATGTGGCACTGATCACAATGGAAATAGCCACGCTATGAACCCCTTCTTTCCCTGCTTCCTAATTGCTTCTGTTTCCAGAAAGAATGGTAGTAATCAGGGCTGAGCTGAAATGGCCTTGCCTACTTTCGTGTTGACTTGGCATGCCTGTTGAAAAGCTTCTTCGGTTTCCAGTGATTCCCCTTCCCCGTTGTTTTGTGTGTGAGTTATGTGCCGTCAAGTCACATCAGTTTGGTGTAGTGGTTAAGAGCAGGGGACTCTACTCTGGAGCACCAGGTTTGATTCCCCTCTCCTCCACATGAAGCCAGCTGGGTGACCTTGGGCCAGTCACAAGTTCTCTCAGACCTGTTTTCTGAAGAGCAGTTCTCTCAGAGCTCTCTCAGCCCCACCTGCCTCAGGGTGTCTGTTGTGTGGAGAGGAAAGGAAGGAGATTGTAAGCTGCTCTGAGAATCCTTCGGGTAGTTAAGGGCAGGGTATAAATCCAACTCTTCCTCTTCTTGTCTTCTTCATCTTCCTCCTCTGCCTCATGACCTCCCAAATGCCCTATCATTAGCAGCCTTGTTCAGGTTTTGCAAACCGGGGGCCATGGCTTCCTTGATTGAGACAACCCATCTCCTGTTGGGTCTTCTTCTTTTCCTGCTGCCTTCAGCTTTTCCTAGAGTTATTGTTACCAGCATAATTCATTCAAGGGGAGGTCCTTTTCCCTCATTGGTTGCTGATGTGTATCAGTATATATTTTCTTCTTTCTTTGCCCTCACTGTCCTTGGTCCCACTTGCCTCATTTGTGTTTAAACTGGCTACGGCAACTTGTGTGATTTTTGTCAGTGGTGTTATGTTACACGTGTTGTATAATGAATATACATTCATTACAAGCATAATGAACACAAAATCACAGAGAGTCGGCTTAGAGAGGCCCAATGGGGCTGAGGACAGTGAAGGCAAAGCAAAAGAAGGAAAATGATGTCACGTAGAAGCTGCAGCCAGGGAAGCGAAAGGGTGTCAAAAGGATGTGAAACTATGTGAATGTTCAGCAAGGTGTATTGTTGCAGTGAACTAATTACTGAAACAGATATGCACATTTCAGTGATTATCATATTGGCAGAGTAATGAACACAGCAATGGTGCACAACCTGATTAAAGAGTCGATAAAAGTTTATTTAGGAATTAATATATTTGATAGGAAAGAGGAGAGAGAGAGATAAGTGCCTAACCACATCTCTAGCTGAGAGAGAGGGTAAGACTGAGTGTGGCACTTCCGAGAAGAAGGGGGAAACTGCCCTGAAAGTAGCAATCCGGAGACAGACAAGGGGTGATTCTCCATCTAGCATTCGCTCCACATTTTCTCAACTGGGAGGGAAAAGTGCAGCTCAAAACCACATTCAGATGCCTTGGGGCAACGCTGTACCGACTGCGAAGTCACCCCTGAAAGCCATAAATCTATGCAAAAGGTACCATAAAACCTGATGATCAAAGAAAGCGAAAGCAGCATGCAATGCAGAGGGGAATTTCTGTTCCAACAAGGGTTTCGTAAAACAACGGAGGGAAAAGCCAACGCAGAATCACCCAAAGAATGACGCTTAACAGGAAAGAGAAGGTGCTACTCCTGCAGGGTCTTCTTCTCTTCTTTTTTGTACACAAGACAGTGCCTTTTCGACATATCAAAATGAATACTTGGTACAACCCAATTGTAAGCCATAAGTGAACAAAGATCTAATCTGCATAATGTTAGCTGGGAGGCTTCAGGATTTGGGTCAGGCATTACCTCTTTAAGATACTTCAACGGGGAAAATAAAAAGTTTAGCAACTTTGTTTATTCCTTTTCTCTGCGGTAATAAGTGCTGGGAATCTGGCAGCTCAAATTATTTAAATCTTGGAAAGACAAACTCTTGGAAAGAATTGCGTCAAATTCTTCAAATCCTCCTTTCCAAAGTCCCTTCTGCTTAGCATACAAATTGAATTCTCTCCATTTAGGCTTTCTAAAACGTTAAAAGCCTTCCCTTCTCAACCAGATTCCGTTCCGGCGAGCGGGCCAAGGCCCGAGGCATTTTCGGGGGTGGGGGCCCTGTTCTTATTGGAAATGTCATCCCAAAGCAGAACAATTTTGTTTTAATTTTGAGATGGATGTGACCGATTCCCTTTTTATTTTTTTGTCAGAGTGTGGTTTTGCCAAGGGTTGCCGCTCTGCAGTCTCCATTCATTACTACGTGGCTTGGATGTCGCTCCCATGGGATCTCAGTGGGAATGAATGGTGGTTTCACTGCCACAGAGCTTGAGGGTTGGGGAGGGGGGGTCACCCATTGAAACTGGTGGGCGGTAGATTCAAGACTGACAAAGGACTCAATCACGAAGAAGAAGAAGATGAAGAAGAAGAGGAGGAGGAGGGGGGAGGAGGAGGAGGAGATTGGATTTATACCCCGCCCTTCACTACCCAAAGGAGTCTCAGTGGCTTACAATCTCCATTCCCTTCCCCTCCCCTCCCCACAACAGACACCCTGTGAGGTGGGTGGGGCTGAGAGAGCTCTGACAGAAACTGCTCTTTTTCAAGGACAGCTGTTATCAGAACTACGGCTTGCCCAAGGTCATCCAGCCAGGTGCAAGTGGAGGAGTGGGGAATCAAACCTGGCTCTCCCAGATTAGAGTCTGCACACTTAACCACTACACCAAACATGAAACTCGCTGCCCCAGGATGTAGTTTAGATGGCTACTGTTTTTATTTATTTATTTATTTGACTTATACCCCGCCCTCCCTGCAAAGCAGTCTCAGGGCAGCTTACAAACTGTATAAAAACATTAAAACAAGAAGATTACAATACAATCCCAGTGTAATAAATTATAAAGTGCTAGTTTTGATTGTTTTAAAAAGGGGACTAGACTAATTGTTGGGGAAACAGTGGTTATTCTCAGTGGAATGAACCTTCCCCCTAAAAAAAAAACATGTTCAGGCACCAGTTGTGGTGGTGGGGGGGGAAGAGTGCCCTAGCTTGTGGACTTTCAGATAAATATATGAAACTGCCTTATACTGAGTCCAGCCAGGGTCTATAAAGCTCGGGCTTGTCTACTCGTACTGGCAGCTGCTCTCCAGGGTCTCAGGCTGAGGTCTTTCACAGCACCTACTCCATGGTCCTTTCAGCTGGAGATGCCGGAGATTGAACCTGGGACCTTCTGCATGCCAACCGCATGCTCTTCCACTGAGCCACAGCCCCTCCCCTCTAATACATGAACACATGAAGCTGTCTTATACTGAATCAGACTCTTGGTCCCTCAAGGTCAGTGTTGTCTTCTCAGACTGGAAGCAGCTCTCCACGTTCCCAGGCTGAGGTCTTTCACATCGCCTCCTTTCAACTGGAGATGCCGGGGACTGAACCTCAGACCTTCTGCATGCCAAGTAGAGGTTCTATTGTTGAGCCATAGCTCCTCTCAAATGATGATCTCTTGTTTTTATTTTATTTTTATTTATTATTGCATTTCTACCCTGCCCTCCCTACAAACGGGCTCAGGGCGGCTTACAATAGGGCACCATGTGCCAAAACATAAAACAGCATAAACACAGGATAAAACAGTCAACATTAAAGTGCTCAGTGGTTACAATCAAAATCTAACAAGATGGAATCAATTTTACAAGATGGACTCCCTAGAATCTTACATAACAATAGGGAGGTTAAATACCCATGGTTCTTTCTCGGCCCCATCCAGTGGTACTGACGACAGCAATGTCATGGTTGATCTTCATGGGGACACCCCTCTGGTCCACCAATGATGGTAATGGTAGTGGTAGTGGCGGCTCCTACTCAAAATCCTGGCGGAAGAGCTCCGTCTTACGGGCCCTGCGGAATTGTAAAAGGTCCTGCAGGGCCCTGATCTCATCCGGGTGCTCATTCCACCAAGTAGGAGCCACCACTGAAAAGGACCTGGCCCTTGTTGCAGTAAGCCTGGCCTCCCTGGGGCCTGGGATCACCAGGCGATGTTGTGTCCCCGACCAAAGTGCTCTTTGGGGCATATGTGGGGAAAGGTGGTCCCTCAGGTATGTCGGACCCTGGCCATACAGGGCTTTAAAGGTAAGCACCAGCACTTTGAAGCGAATCCGATATGCTATAGGCAGCCAGTGCAGCGCTTTCAACACAGGTCGGATGTGCTCCCTCCTAGGGGCGCCCACCAACAGCCTGGTTGCAGCATTCTGCACTAGCTGCAGCCTCCGGATTTGCAACAAAGGCAGCCCCATGTAGAGAGCGTTACAGTAGTGCAGCAACTCCTGTTCGTTTTGTTGGGGCTTGAGCAGGAGAGTCTTTCTCCCTCCTCCATCAGCGTTGATGACACTGCTGCTCCGAGGGTCCACCCTTTCCTGCTTGGCTTTGAAGGAAACCCACCAATCTCCGCGTCCAGCTGGTGGAATATATTCTGTTTCCAGATGCTTGCCTGGCCGCCTGAACCAACTTTCTGGTATTTTTCTGTGAAGAAACCTGTAAAAACAATTCCGCTGGCGCGTACAAAGGGTACTCCTAATATTTATCCTGGATTGGCCTTATTAATTTCATTGAAAATGTGATCCATACATTCCTTAAAGAATGGTGTGTGTGTGTGTGTGTGTGTACACTTCCTAGCAAAGCAGCCAGCCACATCTTAAGCATGATTTGAAAAAAATAATAAAGATAAGCTCCTTAAGATATCTGCAACATATTTGGGCCGAATGCTGAATTTGTTGTTTTTGAAACACATTTAAAAAAAAAAACCCTTAGAAATAAGGACAGAAACGGTTTTTGGCAGAAGGGCAATCAAAACTCGGCTTTGTTCACAGATCACTACATAATTTGATAATGATTGGAACTGGCAGGCATGAGGCGAAAGACTTCTACATATGTTAAAAAACTTGTTTTATGTATGGTAGACTTCTTTCCAGCATGCTTTTTTGACCTGCTGTATAGAAATTCAGCAGGCAAAGCTTTTTCCAGTCTCAAAAGCTTCATCTGCTTAATTTCTGCCTGTAAAGTACACTCTTTAAAGAGGAGGCAATGCTTGTCCACACATGCACAGACGCAACCTGCTAGCATGTTATGATATTTAATTGTTTTCTATATATTGAATTGTTTTAGATGGTTTTATGATTGTCAACAATTATTATTTATGTGTCTTTATCTTCCATGTAAGCCACCGTGGGTCTGCCTCGGCGGGGAGGGTGGGGTATAAATTGAACAAACAAACAAACCTTTATTTATTTAACAAATTTCTACCCTGCCCTCTCCGCCAAAGCAGGCTCAGGGCGGCTTACAAGGAATTAAAACACATAGATAGCCGTTAAAACAGTCATAAAACCATCTTGAAACAATCCAGACAATATAAAGTACTAGTACACACTGGTTGGACGATAATAATCGTGATGTTTGGCGGCGATGGCAGCAAGTTAATGTCCTATCCTATTGATCCGCTCAGTTACAGCTGTGATCGGACAGAAACTGTTTCTGCATTCTGCACATGTATACAGTTTCTCCTATGTGGATTCTTTGGTGTGAAGTGAGGCTATTGCCACTGGTGAAACTTTTTCCACATTTGAAGCATGAGTATGGTATCTTCCCTGCATGCATTCTTTGGTGTGCATTCTTTGGTATGCGCGCCACCATCTTGTTTGTGGATTTTAGTTCTGCCTTTAATACCATCCTCCCAGATAGATTAGTGTCCAAATTGGAGGGCCTTGGACTCTCCAGCTCCATATGTTTCTGGATTTTGAACTTTTTGACAGCCCGCCCCCAGAGGGTTAGAGTAGGGTCCTATATGTCCACAGCCCTTACCCTTAATACCGGTTCTCCACAAGGCTGTGTATTGAGCCCCTTGCTCTATACCCTCTACACACAGGATTGTACCCCCACCCACCCCAGTAACACCATCATCAAGTTTGCTGATGACACCACTGTGGTGGGGCTCATCTCTGGGAATGATGAGTCTGCTTATCGGGATGAGGTGGAACGGCTTTGTGTTTGGTGCAGGGAAAATAATTTGATCCTCAACACCACCAAAACCAAGGAATTGGTAGTGGACTATAGGAGGAACAAAACGGACATTCAGCCACTGTTTATTGGTGGAGAACGTGTGGAGAACGTGTGGAGAGGGCAGCTTTTATTTATTTATTTCAGTTTATATTCCGCCCCACAAGCAGGTTCAGGAAAGCTGACAGCATTCAGTAAAATCATTAGTTGTTCAACAATAAATAATAACTCATAAAATCAAAAGTTGCACTTAAAATTTCCTGATGGCAGCTTAACAGTTTCTAATCATGGTTAGGAAGAGCACATTTCTCTTACAGAGACCCGAGTCAGCTGGCGCTGGGGCCACGTTGGTAAAGGCAGTGCCCTAGAGCAGGAAGGCAAATCGGGCAGATTAAGCGAGTGAAGCACGGAAGGCCAATGTTGGTTGTGTGGTGCTGTAGGCAATCTCCTTTTAATGAGGCATCCCATATCTGTATGTATGTATGTATGTATGTATGGGGGCGGGGCGGGCTAAGACGTGATGAGATACACAGTTCAGTTCAGTTGACCTTTATTGGCATAAAATACCTTAACAAGGATTACTATAAGAAGAAATATACATTTAAAACCATGTATAGCCAGACATATTAAACATAAGGTAGCATAAAACAATTACTCATTGGAAGTTTTCCTGATGTAGCTTTATCGCTGATTGTAAAAACATTGATATTTCTGGAACGAAGTCATTTAAAAGACGGTCCGCTTTTAAAGCATCAGGAAGGTTCGCCAGGTTGGCTAAGATAGGATTTAAATATCTAGCACGTAAAACCACATAAAATTGACAATGCAAACAAAATATGTAATACCACCAGCAGTCTTGCATGGGGGATACACAGATTGTCAGCAGCTGCCTTTTGTCTGAACTCCTGGACACTTGTGTGTGTGTTGATTCTGTACAAGGGCAGGAAAACCACAGCAGGTGGCATGACCGCAGAACTGAACTCTGAAAATCTCCGTGTTTCTCGCAGTACCTGTTACCTACGTGTCTCTGGGAAGCCCACAAGCACAGCGAAGATAATAGTCCTCCCCTGCCTCGCCCCTCCTGCAGCTTCTGGTATTCAGAGGGGCATGGCTTTTGTGCTGTCTCTCTCTTATGACTTGCAAAATAGCCCAAACGAGAACATACAAACTTGCATCATTTACAATGGTTGCAAATTGGGTGCAAAACACTGATTCTGCCTGACACATGTGTGCTTGTTCTCATTGGCTTGCAACAGGCCCGTAGCTAGGATTTCTTAATTTGGGGGGGCTTTAAATAAGTCAGGGGGCACCCCCACCACACACATCCCAAGGGAGCGCCTGGGCTGGATGGGAAGTCAAGGGGGCCTTGGCGGTAAATCAGGGAGCTGGGCCCCGAGATGCCCCACTGTAGCTACGGGCCTGGCTTGCACCCACATTAGTTGTCTGGCCTTCTGTCAGCTCTGTATCACGTAGTAAGGGGTAGGGCTGAGCTTCTCTCCATTTATGTCTCGATGGAGCCAAAGACTTTTTGGTAAAGAAGGTCTGGAATGCCCCAATTCCCCTAACAGAGTCATGGGAAACATTACAGGTTTGAAACATTTCTCATTAGAAATAATAGCAGGGTTTTTCCGGTGTCTAATGTCAGGGGAGCATTAAACAGAATAAGAGGTTCAATGCAGCATGGCCTTGTTTCTAACATTATACATTATTCTCAAAGCAAAAGAGATACCAATCAAGAAGGGATACCTGATGAGCCAGAATATTTGCAGGGGAAGAAGGTAAAACTTATTTTGCAGTCGATGGAGTTTGTGTTCCTCCAGTGGAGTGTCTATTATGTAATTGCATGTTGGCAAAATGCTCCCTCCCCCTCCCCGTGTAAGGCAAGCATTCAGACTTTTGATGTGAGGCATTAATCTATCTGATGAGATGCTTCTAAAGATGTAGGTGGAAGTGGCACGAGACCCTTAGCATAGAACATAGGTGAGTCTCAGAGCAAAAGGCGAACTATTAAAAAACGTTTTAAAGATAATAAAAGCCATTCATGACTGGTCTTAGGTGGATATTAATGGTGGTGAATTTTGGGCACCATTAAGACCAGGTTGACCCGATCTCATCAAATCTCAGGAACTGAGCAGGGTCAATATTTGAATACTAGACTGCCAAGGAAGTCCAGGATCACTACGTGGAGGCGTGCAATGGCAAACCAGCTCTGTAAATTTCTTGCCTTGACCTGGATGGTCTAAGCTAGCCTTATCTTGTCAGATCTTGGAAGCTAAGCAGGGTCAGTCCTTGTTAGTATTTGAATGGGAAACCACAACAGAAGTCCAGGGTCGCTCTGCAGAGGCAGGCAACGACAGGGTTGCCCTACGGTTGCAACTTGGACATAAGAGAAGCCATGTTGGATCAGGCCAGTGGCCCATCCAGTCCAAAGCTCTGTGTCACACAGAAGCCAAAACCCAGTTGCCCTCAGGAGGTTCACCAGTGGGGCCAGAATTTCAGAAGCCTTCTCACTGTGGCCTCCCCCCCCCCAAGCACCAAGAGTTTTTGCTCACGAGACTCCACAGCTTAGAGGGAACATTGGTTGGGTCCCTACTACAAGTCATTGGGTTTCTGACATTGTGTCAGAATATCTGAACTAGTCTTCGTTATGGATCAACAGAAGCCTTGTGACACCATAAATTCCAGCATAGGGTTGTGTGGTTACCGCCAACAGGCTAGCATGGCTACCCCCCCCAGGAATAATGTCTGCGTGGATGTTTTTACAACTGCCCCAAGAAAGGAATTCACACCTTAAATGTGTAGGGTCTGTTTAAGCAGAATGCTTCCAAGCATCTTCTGGAAATCCCTTCTCCTCTCTCTCTGTGTTTTCTGTTCCTTTTAGCGCTGTCTTCCACCCCCCACCCCCTTTTTAATCCAGCGCAAGTCTTTAGGACTGGTTAAATCTTACTTTTAAGGAAATACATAAAATGTCCTTAAATCTGGTATCTGCTGTGGAATTTTAAAAACCCCCCCCCCAAAAAAAAAAGTGATAAATTTCTAGCATCTTTTCGGGGAAGGAAGATCATAAAACCCATGTGGATGTTTGTTCACACTGGTTGTTTGAAATTACCTGAATTCTCTGTTTACGTCCTTTCATTATTGCAGTCAGGCAAAGAAAGGGATCCCCCCCCCCCTGTTACAGCATGAACTTAAAGCTAATCATGTATTAAGTGGTTTTCAGTACAAACTTGGGTTGGTTGTTTATAAACAGGGAGACAAGAGGACAGAGCAGGTGTTTGGAACGGAATATCTTTACTTAGCTGTACCCTCACCACGAATTCCCATATTTGACCTTCCCAGTATCCACTGTTCTCAGTTCCTTAAGAGCTGCCACGGACCCCCCCCCCCCTTTGAAGGTTGAATGATGACAAATCCTGCATTAAACCCTAAACTAATTCTGCAAACAAAGTGTAACAGCTGAGTAAAAAAAAATGATGTTTGTTTGCCTGATTGATTCTGATGTCACATCCAGAGAGTTCTGGATGCAAAATGGGTATAAAATCCCAGATTTGATTATGGTTCCCTGGAGGGGGAAAGGTTTGTTCGGAATCTGCTTATGGAATCTTCTGAGGGGGTGGGTGGGAGGGGGCTAGGCAATTTGCACAGTGTGGGGGCATCTTCATTCAAAAGGTAACAGGTCAGGGGTCCCCAACATAATGCTGGTGGGCACCATGGTGCCTGCTGACACATTTTCTGATGCCCACCAAGTGTTTTGGGCAGGGGTCCTTTCGGAGAAAAAGAGGTGCAGGAGCTCATTAGCACGACTCATTTGCATATGCCACACCCCCTGACATCACCGGAAGTGTGTCAGAAGGCAACACCCACCGCTCAGGCTCCCCTGGACTGTTTTGGATTGCTAGCTATTGGGGGGGGGCATGCAGATCTGTCTTTGCAGAGGAGGGAGAGCTTGTACCTGAATAAAACTTGGTCTTAAAGCTGCCACTGGACTGTTTTGGGCCGGGGGGAGCTCTGCAACTTACCTGGCTGCTTCTTGCTCTGACTGAGGGCTGCTGGGAGCAGGGGGTGGGGCTTGTTGTATGTGCCCGCCCCCTGGGCTCTTTACTGCCGGAGCTCCGCCCCTGTGCGCTCCTGCAGGAAATGACCCCGGGTTTTGGGCAGGGCCTGGTGGGACTTTTGCCCAGCAAAGCATCTGGTTGACTACTGGAGATTTCATTGGATGTGCAGATTTTTTAAAAATATTGTTTTGGCAGCAGCTGCCACCTCAGCACAAGGGTCTGCACTGGAACATGAGAGAAGCTGTGGCAGTCATTTTGTAGCTAGCTCCGCCTCCTGGGGTAGCCATCTTGTTACTGTGCCCACTGTGCCGTGCCAGATTTCCAAATGTGCCCACAGGCTCAAAAAGGTTGGCAGACCCCTGTGATAGGTTCTTTACTGTGCAGTGGACTTCTTGGATTGGACCTGCTTTCCCCAGTTCCTTCCAGCTTACCAGTTGTATTTTCCAGGTGCTCAATTTACGTATGCTGTTTTCAAGTATTACAGTATGGAATTTTTAAGACGTGAACTTACATTGCGGTTATTCTGTTTAAAATTTCTGCATCACCTGTCGGTACCAGAGGCAATGTAAAGATGTAAGTGCATCACTAACTCTTTGGGAAGTATCAGGAGCTTTCATTTCGCCATCTGCTGTTGCCCGGTGCTGCAAGTCTCTGCCCTGTTACCTTCTTCCAGAGGTAAAAAAAGGAAAGCTTTTTCCCAGGCTTGAAAAAAGCCCAGTGTTCCGGCCCCAACCACTGCTTCTGGCCTCTTGTGAGACACGTCCTCATTTGCCCTCCGGTACTTAGATATTTGTAGAACAGAGAAAGGATTATGTTCCTACTAGGATACTTGATACGGGGCAGGCGAGTTCATTCTTTCACACCCTGGCGCTTCGCCAGCACTGTATTGTATCCCTGCGTTTGGCTACTATATTTACTGGAGTAAGCCATGCTCATGTGGAAATGCTGCTAGGTGAACTGAACGGTCGGATGCTGCAGAATGCATCTTAAATGACATGGCAAGATCTTTTCCATCTTCTTAGCTCATTTGTTTGCCTCTTCTTGCATAGCTTTGGAATTCTGTCATTATAAGCTCGGTATTACCAGTTCCGACTGATGTTTTGTTTGCATGTCAAGTGATGCTTTCATCAGTTTTGTCATGTCTGTACGGCGACGGCCATAGCTTCTTTCGAAAAGGCCTAAAGTGTAATGGTCGTTGCGTTCCTGCCAGTGTGCCCAGGCGGCAGGGACTGGTGCAAGACCATACTGCAATGCTGTCTGATTGGCCGGATGACTGGGATACATGGAGAATATCGCAGATTCACCTGAGGTTGCCAGCTACCCACAACACACACACAAAACAGCCTTGTCTATTCTTGATCTTTTAAAGCAGCTCAAAGTGCTGGAATCAGATGGTAAACCATCTCCCAGTGTGTGGAGAAATATTAGTAGATGGTGATATCTGTATATCGGGTGCTGTTAAAGGCAGAGCAGCAGTCTCTAGTTGAAAATCAGCAGTCCTGTTTCCATCTTGTACCACTTGTAGGCTGGTTGGCAACTCTTTGGAGACTCAACGAACTGTTGGCCTGAGAGAGCAGGACAGTTTTTATCCTGCTCCCACTGTCCTGAGTTTAGAAAGCAACTGTCTGTATAAAAAGGCTTTGTCTTGAGATCTCCCTGAGGGACCATTCCAACAAGCAGGGAGCCAGTTTAGTGTAGTGGTTGGGAGCACGGAGTCTGATCTGGGAGAACCGGGTTTGATTCCCCACTCCTCCACTTGCAGCTGCTGGTGTGACCTTGTGTCAGTCACAAGTTCTCCCAGAGCTGTCCTTGAAAGAGCAGGCCTCGAAAGAACTCTCTCAGCCCCACTGTTATGTACACGGACCGCCACCAGGGGTCCGCGGATAACCAGGAGCTTGGTCCCCAAACACAAAGGAAACCTAGGATCCTAGTCCACCTAGAGTTCACCAATAGGACCCTTGGCGGGAAATCCAAACCCTCCAATAGGGACAGAGGTGTGCTGGGTGGAGTGTACATAGTTGGCCTTGCAGGGCTGTTTTTCCTTGTCTTGTTGTGAACTACAATAAACGCGTCTGAACGCATGTCATAGTACGAGTTCTCCATGCGTCGAACCCAGAACTTTTCACCCACCTGCCTCACAGGGTGTCTGTTGTGGGGAGTGGGAAGGGAAAAGAGTTTGTAAGCCGCTCTGAGGCTCCGAGTGAAGGGCGGGGTATAAATCCAATTTCTTTTTCTTCTTCTGTATTCTCACCTGCACATTTCCACCATGGATGCGGCTCTGAGTCCACCCAAGACATCCTGCGATGGGATTGTCAAGCTAATTAGGTGCCACTGCAGTGGGGAAATGCTTGCCAGACCAGACAAGAGCTTTGGAAAGAAAGGGGAACAGTTGGCTCCATTGATCATCAGTTTCTGATTAAGATACACTGTGGGAGAAGTGCTGTTGGATCGTGGTCCTCCCCTAACAACACTCTTTGCCTGCCTGGAAAGGACTGCCTTCAGCCCCTGGTAACTGGTGGCCTAGATTAAGTCTGTATTACTACGTCAAGGCCGACAGTAATTTATGCCTGTACTATCCTCCAGTGGAGTTTCTGGCTTAACTGCATATAGTTGAAAACTCGGTTGGAATGCGAGCATGACTGTCAATCCTCCATATAAAACTGTGCCAAGCGGCTGACCGTCCCATTTGCCAGGGCATCTCAGGCGGATCTACAGATGGCATATCGATGGCGCAACTGCTTTTTTGCATAGCTCAAAGGATGAGCCTGTCATATCTCACAAGCTGGATGACAGTTGGGCAACAGTGGTTTGAATGTTTATGGGCATCCACCCACAAATTACAGCCGTGGAATCCTGTAATTGCTCAGAACCACGTAAGATAGGTTGGCCTCTTATATAACAAGGCAGAGCAATCCAACACAAACAGTGACAGTTTCTCAAACTTTCCCAACATCCATTTAACCCAGTCCTCTTTGTAGTGGCATTGTTTACCACTTAGATCATAACCTTCATTACATAACCCTTTCATCACCCTCCCTTTAAAAAAACCCAGCCAAGTAATTTCAGATATTCCTTTCCATTTAAACATCTTTATTTAGGACAGGGAAACCCTGTCTGTTAGTTAAGCTAGATTTGAATCCAGTGGCACCTTTGAGACCAACAAGATTTTTGGGGTACAAACTCCCAAGTGTCAAAGCTCTCTTCCCCAGATATTTTGTCACCTACCTAGAGTTGCCAGGTCCCCCAGCAACCTCTGGGGGGGACGACTTACCAGGAGGCAGAGAAAGGCCCAGGCCACAGTGCCGGCATAGCACAGGAAGTGACATCATCATGCTAGCAACGTCTGGGAGACACTCTGGTATTTGGGCAAAAACTCTGTGGTAAAACCGGCTCCTACCGGGGGTTTTGCCCAAATACCAGAGTGTTGCCCAGAAGTTGCTGGTGTGATGGTGTCACTTCTGGTGTGATGCCAGCAATGTGACCTGGACCTTCCTCTTTCTACTGATCAGTCCTCCCTCGCCAGCTGATTGGTAGCTGTGGGTCAGGGCCTGACAGTAAGAGACCCCCACCTCTGGGGGGGCGGGTCTGGCAACCCTACACCTACATTAGTTCAGAAGTTAAGGACACAAAGAGGGGAAGTGTAGTTAATTCCAAGATCGCACCCATCTCAGAGGATGAAGGGCAGCTATTGGCCCTTGACCCTACAGGGACATCATAGATTTCTTCCGGGAACCAGCCATGGATTCAGAAGAAGGTCCGAAGTCCAGGAACCAGATCCCTGTTCCCGCAGCAACCAAGATGTTACTTGATCCTCCCACTATGATTTAGGTCTCACATGCACTGTTAATGGCAAGGGCTGATTACAAGTTGACTTGGAACCTGAGAAATCTTGTTTTTTTTTTATTTTTGCGGCTTATATCCTGCCCTACCCCTCAAGCGGGCTCAGGGCGGCTGACATATTACACACACAGTTACAATTAAGATTAAATCAATAAGTTAAAACAACAGGTTAAGGATTCTGTTTTATTGCCCATTGAAATGCCCATTGGACAGCTTGGAGTTTGCCTTTTTTTTAAAAAAAAGGCAGGCCACCCCTGCAGATACTGGAGTTTGGCTGGATCAAGGCCTTCTCACAGCCACACTCGGAGATGGGTGGAGCTTGATGTTACTTTAAGTCTTGGTTGGGAGCCAGACATTGCTGGTACAACCAGTACCTCCAGCATAGCCCTTAGACTTCCTGCGAGACCAACTGCAAGTTCTCCAGCTGCTTCCCAGAACTTCTTGTCCCCAGCACCTGGTGCTATTCTGCCCATGATCACTACCTGTCCAGTACTTGGACTTGTATTTCAGGTTACGCTTTCTCTGCTTATATGATTCACACCTGTGCCACCTGTGGCTTTGACCTATGTGGTTATTAGTCTGGGACAACAACCACCCCTCTAGTTCTGTATCATTAACCTGGAATAGAGCCCCCTCTTGGCGGGCATAACACCACATTCCAAGACTGTGGCTGGGGTCACACACGCACCCACTTTCAATGCACTTTCCAACCGGATTTTGCCAGTTCACACAGAGAAATCCAGTTGGAAAGTGCATTGAAAGTGGATTATTTAGTGTGTGTGTGTAGGGCAACTGGGCTTAGCTCATGTGATCTTAAACAGGCTTTCTAACATGCCACTGAAGGAGCCAAGGGATATAAGCAACGAGGGTTGTAGTTGTAGCAACGGAAGAAGGGATTGGTGCCTCTTTGGAGAGAGGAGTGTTGGGACCACCGGCTTCCTTTTAGGAGAGTTCCTTAAATAATCTTGGCTTGATATTACACAGAAAGGAAACATTCTCAGTACATAAAAAAACACATCTAGGCACTGTTAAAAACTTTAAAAGCTATGCCCACGATTTTACAACCCAACAAGTGAGGTGTCATCACATCTCAGTGGAGGCTCTACGTCATTCAGAGACGGCTTCCTCTCGTGCGCCCATTTGCTATCCCTGAGGCCTACCAGAGATTTTCCACTAATGGTACCATCTGTGCATCCACGATGTAATTGGAGAACACTATTTCCTGTTTCACTGAGGTTTTTCTTTATAGGATACAAGAAGGGTTCAACTGGATCCAGTCAGTTCAGCATTCTGAGCTGGAAGCCAGCCAGAGCCCTCTGAGAAGTTCACAAACAGAGAACGATGGTAGCATCCCCCCCCCCCCGTTGCTGGTTCCCAGCATCTGGTCTTCAGGTGCCCTGGAAAAGTTCCACTGAGCTATCAGGGCTTGACCGATCCATTGTCCATGAATTAGTCTGAGCTGGTGCATAGGAGCATGTTTGGTGGCAGTGAATTCCACAAGTTTAACCTTGTATTAGTGAGAAGCAATCATACTTTTCAGTCTTGAAATGTGACATATTTATTGCTTTACAACTGTTGACCTTATAAACCTTAGCTTGTTATTTAGTTTTTTGTCCTCGGGTATCTTAAAACATCTTCATCATGTTACTTGTCAGTTTGCTGTTCAGCCCCTGCCTATAAGTTTGAACCTTACCTTCCATTCCACTGTATTTGAAAAAGTGTGTGTGCCCACGAAAGCTCATACTTTGAATAAAACTTTCTTAAAAGGTGCCACTGAACTCCAAATTTGTTCTACTGCTTCAGACCAACACGACTGACCACCTGGATCCGTCCTACCAATTTGATAGTTTTGGCTTCTGTGAAGATTCTTCATAGCATTATGATTGCTCGTTATCCCGAGCAGTCCACCCTGACCCGGATCGTGCAGGCTCGCTGACCTTGTCAGATCTCGGAAGCTAAGCAGGGTTAGCCCTGGCTAATATTTGGATGGGACACCTCCATAAGAACATAAGAGAAGCCAATGTTGGATCAGGCCAATGGCCCATCTAGTCTAACACTCTGTCACACAGTGGCCAAAAATACCAGGTGCCATCAGGAGGTCCAGCAGTGGGGGCAGGACACTAGAAGCCCTCCCACTGTTGCCCCCCCCAAGCACCAAGAATACAGAGCATCCCTTGCCCCAGACCGAGAGTTCCTATCTGTACCTTGTGGCTAATAGCCACCGATGGACTTCTGCTCCATATGCTTATCTAATTCCCTTTTGAAGCTGTCCATGCTTGTAGCCGCCACCACCTCCTGTGGCAGTGAATTCCATGTGTTAATCACTCTTTGGGTGAAGAAGTACTTCCAAGGAATACCAGGGTTGCTACGCAGAAGCAAGCAATGGCAAACCACCTCTGCTCATCTCTTATCTTGAAAACTCTGCGGAGGTTGCCGTAAGTCATCTGTGACTCCACAACACTTTTCACCACCACCAAGCAGTTTAGGCACTTGGTATTACCCCGGCTCATCAAGACTTGGGTTGGCACTGACAGTGCTCATCTGTTCTTGCAATATCCTTTATGGTCTGTATTTTGAAACTGGGGATGGGGAGAGACATGACCTAACTGTACAATAAGCTGACAGTTTCCAGTAGTCTTACTTTTCCTCAGGATTTAACCTCAGAAAGACCTTTCCTCTCCTACCTTGAGGCAGCGTACTTTTGTTTGAATGGAAGCTAATACAGAACAGATTTTTTTTTTAACACTGTGGCTAATTCTCCTCAATTGAGCCAGTGTTGGCAATTATGAAATAGGCTAGACTTTGGCAAGAGTGTAAAAGAGTAATTACAGGCTTCCCAAATCTGCCGAGTGTAAATAATTACAGGTTTTAAAGTGGTATTGTGCGCTGCAATATTTATACCAACATTTTATCTTGGTCTTTTGAAGTTGTAGAGCAGAAATCCTTTCCAGGCCTCTGCCACCACGAGAGCTTTGGGGGAGACAGTCACCTTTTGTAGATTCAGGGAATATTCTGTCAGGGTTTTTTTTTGTGAGTCCCACTGAAAGGAAAGGGGAGTGATTTCCTGTTCACAAAAGATCTGCCTGTACACTACATTTAGGCTTTACTAAAAGCTGTTCAAAACGTGGGCTCGTGCGAGGTTTTCGAACGAACGCTCTGGTGACTGGGCTCTTCCAAGTTCCCTTGATGGAATGTGTGTCCCTCGGTGCTGAGGGGTAATGTTAATTTTTCACTGGAGAAGTGCAAGGGCTGCTCTTCTGTGAGTTCATCAAGGCTGGTGTAAGGCCTGCCCCTGCTAGTCTTAGAGTGAACTTGCAAAGAGAACCTGTCCTGGTTGCCTTTGGGGAGGAACAGTTGCATGCGAGCAACTAGTCAAAGCAACATCTGTAAACTGGAACCAAATTGATCCTTTGTTTTTGCCGCAAAAAACGTAGGTTCCAGCTAGCAGGCAAGATAATCTTTTTTTTTTGGGGGGGGGGGGGGGGAACGATGACAAG